>NC_081532.1:18244204-18474204 GCF_030273125.1 Centropristis striata
AAATGAAAATATAAAGGTGATCACCTTACCTCTCTCTCTCTCTCTCTCTCTGTCTATTATCTTCTTTAATCCCATTTTTATTTCTTCACTGCTGTCCTCTTAGCCTCCTTTTACCTCCTTTCTTGTGGCCTTTGCTCGCCTCCTTGCTTCTTCCTCCCTCTTTCTTCTCCCATGCCCTCTCCTCCTTTCCTCTCCTGTGATTATCATCTTCCTCACTGCACTCTCCTCTTCTCCTCCTCTCGGTATATCCGCAATAACCCAGTTTAGTTGTGTTTTTCCCATTCCAAATACTGTCACCTTGCATTACCTCAGAGTTTCTACTGGGCGTCCCTGTGGGTTATTTATGTGCACTCGTCTCTATATGTGCTTGCTCTTTGCTCCTGCCACCACATGCTCAAACAGCAGCAAAGGGCCCAGGCATTAATATTCAAGCCCTCCAGGCATTTGGCGCTGTGGATATTTGGTGGAATATTGTTTTTTAAATTTATTTTCTATCTGTATTTATTTATTCTTTAGGTGATGGGATTGAACAGAAATTCATTCAGTGGTAATATTTACGCCTCGAGGCATTTTTAAGAGTTGTTTTCAGATATTGGTGGGATATTGTGGTCTTTTTTCTTTGTTTGAGACAATGCTCATCTAGCATCCTGCCCTCTGGTCCTTGTATAATCAAATAACAATAGTGATAGTAAATATAGCCTGTCGTGTAGGCAGTTGCTGCTGCTTCACTTCTAAATGGCCTTTCTGGCCTTGTGTTTATGTACGCTTTGTATTATACTCAACTAGTGTTTGTTCTGGGGGGTTTTCACTCGTATTATCATGCAGTTATGTGAGGTCCTGCAGAAAGATAAATCGAGCCGATACTTTACTTTGACAAAAGTCTGTAATGAATCATATATCAGATATATTCAGAGAAGCCAAATTATCCATTGTGGAGTTGGAGTGGGTGACTCAGAAAGACTGGAAACCTACAAAAGAAAGCTGACTCAACATGACCTTTTCTAATTATTCTCAATAGGCTTGAAAATGTTGTGTGTGCGTTTTTGTGCCTTGTGATAATGCACCTGGTGTGTAATCTGGGCTTCAGACAGATAACTGACAGGAGTTTTTGTAGGCTGATCATATGTGTATTATCCTATAGTAACAACCCTAAAGTGGAGGTTGTCTGGGTTACTCATACCAATAAACACATGCTAGTGTATCACAATGATCATCTATAATAACAATATAATACACTTATATCATATGTTTAGATGCCACTGTGTTTTATGATAAAATATATATGTTTGTAAAGGAGGCGTGACAAACACAAATTAACACAAGTGATACAACACGGGGCACCCTGCAGCTGGTAGATATCTTCAGCTATCAATTAAAGGCAAAAATGCCCCAAAAATATCGTTTAAAAATGTTTTTTAAAAAGGTGATAAAACACAATTTTCCATCCGTAGACTGTATAATAATAGTAGTCCATCTCAGACATGACCCACCAATATGTGGTTGTTTTTGAAGCCTCATGTTTGCAATTGTAGTCCTCGCCATATTGTTTTATGAAACCAGTACATGTGCAGAGCAGAGCATGAATGAACCAGAATTATGCTACATCATTAGTAATTGGTACATGTCCACACTCGTTCTTCTAAATTGATTGCTGATTCATTAATGTTTTATAGTCTAACCAAATCTAAACCAAAACAAACAAACGGCCATCTTTTACCCAGGAGAGCGAGGTTTTCATCCCATGTGAAAACAAAAGTACATTCAAAGTTTACATAAGTTAAGTGATTCGCATTTTTTACATAACTTATGCCAGTCACATGAGGACGTTTTTTGCCCTTAACCTAGTCAGTGGTTTTGTTGCCTAAATTCACATAAAACTGTAGCCTTTTTTGTGTATGAGTATGTGTGTATGATGACGTGTGTTCCATTTTTAGTATGCCCCGCTGTACTGCCAGCCGTGAAACATGAGCTGTGAAACGACCGATTCTGTCGTTTAGGTTGTAAATCTTATTTTTCCCACCAACCGAGCGCCCCCTGCTGGCCATTAGAAAGAATGCAGATATAAGGCATTTCCACATTGGTTTCACTGTCTAGACCCTGAGGTTGCCACTGTTTCCACCATGGCTTGTGGCAATGGAGATGGGTCCCAGCAGTGGAGGTGGGTCCCGATCCTGGACCTCTGCACCCCTGCAGAGGTCCAGGATCAGGACCCAACACTAATGACACTTAGCATGTGTACACCAAGCTTGACTTTACCGAGACAGAGAAAGTGACACCAAACAGGGCTCAGATCAACAATGTTCTGAACTTCCATTTAACATACAACAGTATAGTCATTTCAGTGAGGTGAGAGTGGATAGATAAGAAAAAGGCACTGGAGGAAAGCAGGATGGTTCAAGGTTTGGTTCTCACTGATAAACTGTGCCAGGGAGTCAAACTGCGAGATAAGGTCAGATGACAAAGGCTCGGTTCAGAGTTTCAGTCTACTCATTGCTTCCACAAAGATATTTTCGGAGGAATACCTACACTCCTACATCACTGCAGGAAGGTGAGCAGTTAGGCTGGAGTTGAGGGAAAAAAAGATTTTCAGCTGATTATATCTGATGTTTTAGCTTATTTGTTTGTTTGTTTTTTATAACAAAGCAGTTGTTTCTTCAGTCTCGCTCTGTGACTTATGCCTGTTTTTGTATCTTAAAACACCAGAGCAGACACATCTGTTATGTGAGGCACTAAAACTTCAAACAGTCAAAACACGGTGAAATAATTACTTCTCTTTTTTATGCTGCTGTAACATATAAAGAACAAAAACACTAAAATCATAAGAAGTTTTGCTGTGGAAGCAATGAAAATGAGAAATGAGTTTACTGTTGTTGCCCGAGAAGCAAGACTGTGCGTAATAAAATCCTGTACTTTTTCCTGGAAGTCTTTCATCAATTCTTATTTTCTTTATTGTTCAATATTTATTTATCGGATTTGCGTGTGTGTGCCTGTATGGTAATTCCCTTATCGCTCCTCAAATGATGGTGTTTTGCTAATGAGGTTTGGCAGCTGGGCTTTGTGATTTCGCTCGTTTCTAGAAATTAATATTTTAGAAGTGATTAAATTTATTAATATCGGGCTTTGATATCGATCATTTTATTCTTTTGTATGTGAGGAAATTGTGCAGTTTCTTTTGGCACCAACTTTCATTCCTGTTTCTGTTTTGTTACATTTGGAAAATATGTGGTATGGTATGAAAAGTACTGCCTTGTATTATGTTTTATAATAACAGTGTATAATATAGGAGCATTGGGATTTCAAAGGCAGATAGGAAGATGGCAGAATGATGTTTTATCTGTGAGAGGATGACAGAGAAATGAAGAAAAAACTATTTGTGACTCAGTCTTTCCCTCGACGGACATCCAAGTTTTCCCTTTTCAACAAATTTGATCAAAATCAATCATTTACAGCCGTCTCCCTATTTCACAACTGAGAGCAGCCTTATTCCCACTCTGGATTATTCATCTGCACGTAGTTATGTTTAAGGCATTTGTCGTCATCGTCTGGCGCCTGAAGAGCTCGACTCGTGCATGCCGTGATTGCCTCTCCAGCACTTCCAGCTTGCAGTCATGTTCTCCCAGCTGTGGATGCGGCCCTGATGCTATCTGCTGAGAAAAGTCACCGAGGACAAACCCAACATTAAAGTTTCAACGGAGGAGAGAAAATGCTTCAACAGTGATTCAATTTCATGTTGTTCTGTTCGCTCTCTCATAGTCATATTTCATTTAAATCATTTACACACACACTGATTCATTGATTATATCATGTCTCCTGCAGTCATGTTTCAGTCAAATGTTCACTCTGTAATAGTGTAGCTGGCCTACTTATGGCCTGATTGAAACCTAATGAAATCTTTTAATGAGCAGTCTCTGTGTGACAGCCTCTGGAGGGCGAGGCTGCACTCACACACCACTGTGTGTGTGTGTGTGTGTGTGTGTGTGTGACTGTCAATGTTTGGGCGAAACTTGAAAGCAGCTAAGAGCATGGATGTGAGAGCATGCGTGTGCATATATGTGCCCCCAAGTGTGTGTACAATATGAGTGTCTGCTTATATGAGCATCCGGTTTCTTTAACTCTTTTGCAGTTTGCCCTCTTTTTTTTAACAACAGTAGATATCACATAGGAGTGATCATCTGAAAAGCTGGGAATCTGAATCTGAATTTGAAATGCAGCTCAGCACTGTTTGTCAAGTTGTTCTGGTCAATCTGTATTGAAATGATTTAAGTGTATAAGGGCTGCGAAAATTAAGTTAGAAGTATCTGAAGACTATCCAATTGCTCTTTTTAGTTCATAAGTTGGAGTTTATTCCATTTGTTATACGATACGATTTGGTGCTAAATTTAACCATTTTTGACCACTTGAGAGTCAATAAAAGTGAAAAACATGACAATTTGGAGATTTCTTCAAGAATTGCATTTTTTTCTGTCTCTAGTTTGTGGTGAAATTTGGCTCATGAATCCACAAGAGTCTCTGCTTTCAGAGATACCCAATTTATGCAATTCCAAGACTGCTTTGGGACTCCAGCATGCAGAAATATTTAAATACAATAGGCCAAAATGAGTCATTTGTACAGCATGAGTGAAACTTAATGGCTTCTGCCTAAAACTGCATGCTATTCGCATAAATTGTCTGTAAAACCGCAAGTCATGGGTACCAATATCATTAAAACTGAGCCTAACTTGGGCATTATATTATGACATGGTTGGCATCAACAGATTTTTTAGATATTCTTGATTCATATGAAGCCAATATATTCCAGCTTAAAGACTGAGTCCGCTACAGCCTCTGACAGGAGAAAGCCAGCAGGGCTCGCCTCCAGACTGTCGGAACGCTCAGGGGTTAAAAAAGCCTCTCTCCTGAGATCTGGAAGGGATTCTGGGCAGTGCTGGGAGAACATAACACACCCATAACAGGATTAACTCAACTTGAAGTGAACAACCCCAGAATAATTAAAATGTATTTTTTCCCTGTATAAACCCCCCTGTCTTGTCCGACTCCTCTGCTTTGCATGCAACTCTAGTCTAAAATGCCCCCCCCCCCCCCCCCCCCTCCTCTGTCCTGCTTCCCTGCATGTAATTTTAGTTTTTTAAAATGTTTTCTCTGTCTCCTCTTCCCCATGGAGAGCAAGAGCACATAAGTAAAGAAGCTCTTATCCTCGCGCCGACGAGTAGATAAGAATAGGAATTACAGAGGCATTCACTGGAGAGAGAGAGATGGAGGGGGGAGTAGAAAGAGAAGGATTGAGTGATCCAGACAGAGAAGAGGATGGGAGGGAGGGAGGGGAGAGAAGGTGAGATCGAAAAGGGAAGAGAGGAGCGAGGGGGGGGGGGGCAAGAGGAGAGGGAAGACGACAGAGGAGACAACACAGAGCTGCACACAAAGAAAGGGACACGCAAGCTGTGCTGCGCCGCTTTGGGCTTGCTTGTGAATTTACTGTGTTTTTCTCTGGCGCAGCTTGAAGTTTACAGAAGCATGACTGATAACAGGGAACTTCTTAGACGGTTCATCCGAGGACGGGGCCAATCCTTTCTCTCTCGGGGCCTATCTAAGCACAGCATAAACATGATCTGATGAAACATTCCCTTGTGCAATAACAAGAAAATGTCATAGACAGAAATAAAAACAAGGCCAATCATATCCGATGTCCCCGTAGTGTCTAATGATATATCTGGGTAATATAATGCCTGCTATGTGTCCGTAAATGGGTAGAAAATGTAAATTAACTTCAATTTAATTCAGTGCATTTATTGTCCCCAAAGGGACGTTTGGTTTTGGCAGAGACGCAGTGATTTTGTTGCACTTGAGATTAACATCTGATGGCAGGCCCGCCGTGTGCAGCATGTGATACTGTCACTTAATGCAGAGGGAAATATTTCGACTGAGCGCAGTATTGTGCTTATAATGAGCCATGTACCCTTACCAAAGAGAACAAAAAACATTTTTTCACAGTTATATAACGGGGAATAGTGCACTGGAAGAGCAAGCTAGCTCACCATTGTGAGATAATACCTTGTTAATATTTTATATGGGGGCTGTGGCTGAGCTGACTGTGGAGAGCCAACTATATGATGGACCAGTATATAGAATCTAGCCACACATTCATCATTCCTCCACACAAATCAACACAGCGTAAGGGGTCAAGGGGTCGCTGACCCAGCTAGTTAGAGTGGTGTCTAGTTGATGGCAGGTACACGATATGATATGGAGTCATAGGTGTGCCGGGCCATAAAAAGAATCATTCTGAAAATAAAAATAAAAAATTAGAATACAAATAAAAATACAAATACAAATAAAATTTAAAAAATCCTGTTGAATAAATAAATGAAAGAATAAATAAGTAAGTACAGAGTATAAATATGAAGACATAAATAAAATAATAAATAAATGTAGAAATATAAAGACAAATAAAATTTCTATTATCTTACATATATGTTCTGATATTAATAACAATTTTATATGTATACAGAATTATATACCATGATTACATTTTTTGTTTAATTTTAACATATGTATCTAGCCATTTTCCATGGTTTTTCCTGATAATAACCAAAATCATTATCACAAAAACCATCAAAAATGACTTGATATCAGCTCTGAAATTAAACTCTTATGATTATTGGATATTTGTCCAAATGTACTTTTAGTTGTAGCAGGCATTAAAATGAACAAGAAATTAGAGAAAACAAGGGTGGTCTAATCATTTTTCCATGACATTATATATATATATATATATATATATATATATATATATATATATATATATATATATATATATATATATATATATATATATATATATATAAAGAAATAAACAACAAATTAACAAATGATTTATTTCCACATTTTTTTCTGTACTTGTTTATTTTTTATGTTTATTTCAATTTATAGTTCCACATTTTATTATTAATTTATTTATATATCCTTATATTTCCACTTTTTAAATTTTTTATTCTTTTACAGATTTATTTGTGTATATGACACTTCTTTGACTCCATAATGATAAAACATAAGAGGTTATTTAGAGGCATGATTTAGGTGTTTACTCAATATGCAATTTAAATGGACACCTGCTTGCCAGTGCTGTTTCAGTTCACATCAAAAACAGCGCTGCAATAAACTGAAAACACCTGAGGCACCAATTTGTGTCTTTTCTGCCTCAATTTATAGTGGAAATGTCTCTAATTATGTAAAGGGAAACACAAATTTCACCTTGACTGCAGTTCTAAACAGTGGATGGAATATACTATTCACCTAAAGCCAAAGAAAGTAACTAAGACAGTAAACCGGCTCACAATTTTCATTTTCATGACTTTGCAAGCGATTGATGCCAAGAAGCTCATCCTCAAAGTGGAGGGAGAGAGACAACAGTAAGTTTGAGTCCAGTGGAGCAGACAGCTCTGCAGAGTTGTGTAATTGTGACTTCATTGCATGTCATGATATAATGAAGCAGCCTGGAGAGCAATGACAACACGCCCACGTCAGACTAACGCCTGGTTGCAAACCAATCAATGTGAAGAATATGGAGGTGCAGCTCAGGCAGTTTCCGATAATTCTTTAGTGCGTTTGCATAGAATAGCAATGTGAATTGGATCAACAATGTAACAAAAACCTTGGTTCAGACTTTCAGGTGTTTTGGCCCTAAAACTATGCATTATAACTGATGGTCATGACAGAATAAAGAGAGTTAATGAACAGCTGAAATTCTCTGATATAAGTGCTGTTTAATATCATGTAAACGCCCTTGGTATTAATGTCTCCACATGTTTCATCCTTTATCTCAGAGCACCAGAGAAACCAGATAACACACACTGGTGAATATGTATTGTTCATGGGTTCAGTGTGCCGGCAGATTGTAGATCAGCCATGTTTCACAATGCTCTGCTCTCCCACATCTCGAAGATCCTGTGTAGATTACTGACGGGGCTATCTGAACCGATCTGCTGTGTTTTACCTCTGGATAAGACAATCTCAGGCCCCAGCCATGGGGCAGGCATGATAACTGATGCACTGCTCAGCAGATTAAATCTATTGTGACCTGGGGCAGCCTGCATGCTAGATAAGGCCATATGTCACTGTCTGTGGACAGCATTGAGCTAAACGCAGCTGATCTGGTGTCTGCTGATGCAGGACGAGAGTTTTTAGACATAGAAAGACAAAAGAAAGAAACAAAGACAGAGGTAGCATCTGTTTTCTGTCCCTTCTGACAATATATAGAAACAGCTATAACTTAGTATAGCGATGTTTACTCAGTCCGCACTACACTGGTATTAAACTTTGAGCATGTGTGTGTGGGTGATACTCGGGCTGGCTTTGCCGTTATTCTGCACAGCAATAAAAAATAAAGTAGTGTTCTTTGCCGAGTGCCTCAATATTGTATCAGATGTGTTATCATCTATCTCCATTTTTCTCTTCATCTCCCCACTGTCCCACTGTTGATATTGATGCTGTTGATGCTGAAGACAATATTAGAAGTAATATAAACACTTCTCTAAAGAAGACGAAGCTCTCCGCAGAATCTCTAAGCACCCCGGATGCCACAACTGTAGCTGCTATGAAAGAGAATATAAATATGTGTTCCGGTGTGTGTTGCGTTTTGCCAGTCAAGAGACTAAACTAGATCAGTTAAGTGCCCTACTCATAATCCCACATTGTAAAACCTCATGTTTATATGCATTGGGTGTGTCTAGTTCAGGCTATCTTGTGTATGCTTTCAGTACAAATGGCTCCCTGCACTGGGAATCAAACTCAAAGATTAATAATGTCCTTGCTCTACCCATTAAACTACAGCTGTATTTATGCAGCTTTTGCATACAGTATCTATATGTATTGCTGCATCAGAATACACAAATTCTCTCATATTACCTTCTATAATATAGGTTAATTATATTTGCTGCCTGCCAGGTTTTACTTGTGGATAAATTGAACATAATGAACGGATTTGACAGCCAAATTAAATCCTGGCATCCTACACACTCACACAAGCATATAAGTACCTGCATAAGCGCACATAAAATCCAGTACAAACATTATAGGAATAATTATGTTTGCATGTCTGCATGGAAAATTACAGTAAAGATGCATTCAGGCGGACAAAAGCACTGCAGTAAAAAGTACAATTACCGCCTCCATGGTTTCTGTCTCACCAGCCAGTCAATGGTCTGTCCAGACTCAGGACAATGGGCAGTGGTTCAACTGATGTAACTGCATAAAAAATGCAAAAATTGGATGCTTCACACACATTTTAACCCATCATCAAGATTAGTTTCGCCAATTCAGTATTCGACCAAATTTGAAATATGCTACATTTCCCTTCTGTTACTAAAGTATGGTGTTCAATGATGGAAAAGAAATTATTCCCAGGAGAAAAAACATGAGGAAGAAGATCACAAAAAGTTTCTTTAACAAGCTAGTGAATAATTTGGGCCAAGAGTGAACAAATACCACATGGGTTGAAAATAATCTGGCGTGGAGTAGTGGGAAGACCAGGGTTCTTAGTGTGGCTGATGATGAAATGATGAGAGACAAGTTTGGACTCTGAAGGGGAGGAAAATCAGGGAAGCCATGCACTCCACACACACAACACTGGGAAAGCAGGTAAGGAGCGGAGGAGGGGGGAAAGCACACAAGGGCTGTATCCCAAAGTCAAGGATCATTCCTTGGTAGGATCCTTCCATCGGAGTCGGGTCCTCTAGAGGCGAGGCCAGAGTCCCTCCTTTCACTGTAATAACGCACAGATGGAACAGCCTTCCGGGTGTGCAGGTGTGTGTCACTGTATAATTGGACGTCCTGCTTAAATTCAGGAATGCAATTTCAAAACCTGTTCACAACATGGATGTGGCTTTGGCATCAGCACTCTGATACATATTTGTTGAAATGGAAGAAGATGCTTTAAAGTTGAATCTCCACGATCAGGCAAGTAAAAACCACAAAGTGGATTAAGCCTGAATATTTCACTGATCCTGCTGAATTTAGCCACTACTCAGTTTCATAAAAGCAGCAGCGCATAACTCACCATGGACATTTGTTCGGTTTTTCTTTTTTTTAATTTTATTGTACAGTACAATAACAGTTATTTATGCCAAACAAAAATGGATAATAGTGGACTGTCAGTCCCTGTTAATAAAATACTTTCTGAATGGCATAGCTACGTATACTTTGCTCATAGTACATCATTTGTGCATACGTTTTTGCTTGACTTTTAACACAAGTTTCTTAAATTATGTGATAACAAATATTCAGTGTAAACTGAATAATATTTAAATTCATATTGCGGAGGATACACACAAGCATCCTTGGAATTTGGCCAAAAGAAGGACTCTGTCCTCCGGAGGATCCTGGACATTGAGACATTCCTTCGACGGATGTCGATGATGTAGTATCCTTCAATTTTAGCCATTTGAGGATCCTTGACATTGGGATACAGCCAGACACACAGACAACACCCGGTCTGGTCCAAGTGGATGTTTGTGCCAAATGTGAAGACACGTTGTTTTTTCTATTGTTTTTGGGATTGTTTTTTTTTGTTGACCAAATGATGACTTAACAAGGCAGTTAAGTCTATTCAAGAAACTTGAATTCCAAAGTATTTTATTGCTATTTGTGTATAAAGTGGAAAGGTTTAATGAAAGAGGTGAATGGAGCCACAGGCCCTATTTAAAAAAAAAACTCATTAGAAGCTTCCACAGTGGCACCCTTTACAGCATCAAAATAGTGTTTCATTGAAATAAATAGATTGCATTATTTGCTGCAAAGCTGTCTTCATTTTCAATGTGAATACAAGGCGCTAAAATTTCTTAATCAGCTTTTCACTATGAGTAGCAGCTTCCTACATTGTGTCTTATTAAGTCATAAATATGAAATGTTATTCAAAAATACTTTCGATTTATCAAAAAAGGTATTCTTTCACACTGTTTTCCCCACAAGCACAACATTGTCTCCGCAGTAATGAAACAAAAGTTGATACAACATGCAGTATAATGCCATTCCTAATGGTAACATTAATCTGGTGTGTAGTGAGATGACATCTTTATGTCCTCTGGTTTAATCAATGTCAATATTAATGTTCAAATAATCACAATCCAAGTTACAAATCATTGAAGCCGACGGAATTGGAAGCTTACACATTTGTATACAGTGAGAAGAGAGATGTAATCAAATTAATTAATGTCTGTTTATGTGATGTTTGTTGTGTTGGTTTTATCCATGCACATGTGCACATATGCTGGGTTGCATAATATGTTTATGGCTTCATGCGACTTATCATATGAATTATAAATCACTGGAAACAATGGAAGAGTTATAACAAGTGAAGAGGTGAAGAGGAGGCCCTTCGACAGATTTGTTTAAAGTGTATTACTCCTCAGTCAGTGTGTGCTGCTCATGTAACACTGTGTACATGCAGCACCCCTCTGGAATCACAGCCACTAACAGACTTCTAATTAATGCATGACTTCCACCAAGTGATGGTGGTTATGCAACAAAACACTGGTGTGTGTGTGTGTGTGTGTGTGTGTGTGTGTGTGTGTGTGTAGGGAGAGAGAGAGTTCCAACTCATGAGGACATGCGGAAAATTAGTAAACTAAAAACCTATTTGGTGCACGCTGCTACAGCTCTATTCTTTTTGTTCTCTTTATGCTTTCTGTCTTATTTTTTACTCAAAAAGTGTGACAACAACAGTCACCAAAATTGGCAGGTTGGTTGTAATTCCGCCCTCTAACTCAGGTACATAAAATGACACTCATTGACCTCTAGTTGGCACTATAACAGTCAATTTTTTATTTCTTCTCCGTCTTTGCTCCGATGAGCTTCTGTTCTAAAAATGTCAAATTTTGCAGCTTTTTTTAACCCTCCTGTTATATTTAGTTTTTCTGTCAAGAACAGCAATAACCCAAGGAATGTTTAATTATCCAAAAGTGCAATGATGTCCTTTACCTCTCACAGATCATGGTATTGTAGTATTCACTTTTTTTTCATAAAAGTGAATGTTAAAACTTTTTTTATGTACATTGAAAAGACCTACATATAATATACAGATTGATTATTATATTTTACATTTTTCTTTTCTTTTTTCTTTTTTTTTTACTAAAAGAATACTTTTAACTATTCTTTTTTTAAATTTTAAACTTTGAAATGGGTCAAATGGGTTGACCCGCAACATAAGAGGAGGGTTAACAATTTTATTTTAATTTTGGACGACTTGTCAGAAACACTTCTTTGGGCCATCTGTCTCTAAACTTTACCCAGATAATCTACGGACTTTGCAGTCAGTCTGTCTCAATTTTACAGGCCTATCAATTTCTTTTAAATCAAAATAAGTCATTTGCAAACATTTGCTTATGTGCTTATGTGTTTCACCGCGAGGGGACAGCACAAATACGAAGAGTTTATATCTCCTTATTGGCTCCATAGATTCATACGAAATTTGGTTTGTTTGATTCTGAAAAAAATGGGCAACTGTGTAAAACATAAATAAAAACCAATTACATACATTTCACAAGTGTGTATATATACAAAGCACTGAGCAATCGATGTTGTCTTAGTACTGTATTTTTAATTTGCATCTGTTTAATAAATGCTATATCAATCTTCTTGCCTCACCTTACACATGATTGATAAGAGAGATCAAATAAAAGTTGAAACACTGCCTGAAACAAACAAAGATTAATAAAAGACCAAATAAAAAGTCTAATCAGGCAGCATTTGAAATTGATATTGCATCTAAGGAAGATAAATTCATATTTACTTGTGATCATTTCCAACAGGGCTTTGGTTGAAAATAGTGTAGCCAGGTGTCTAGACTGTCCCTGTTGTGAAAATCAATAAAGTATCCTTGGTCAGAGTGTTTATCGCTGTCACTTGGAAGATGGAGAACCAGCTGGGAGGTGGAACAGACACACAGAAAGAGGAGAAGCCTGAGGCGAGGTTTGAGTTTGCGTCTCTTGGGTCTGTTTCCTGTCTCCCTGTTGCCCACTTCCTGTCTGTCCATCAAGGTTTTGGCCGGGATGGTTATGACACATGGTGTCCACGTAGACACCAAGGGTCACATTGACTGAGACTTTTGCGCTTAGTTTCAGAACATATTTCGCACCTGGAGGCGTGCGTGCTTTCTATCAAACAGGGGATCCGGCCTGAAGCAGCACTTTACTTGTCAGCTGTGAAATAAAAAAGCTGTAAAATGCGCTTTTCTCTTTCTTACTAATGAAATTCAAGCATCAATAATTTGCAAAGATCTTGTAAGAGTGAGTCATTATGTTGAATTTGCTGCAGCTCATGTAATTAAAGTAGGTCATTTTTTGCATTTCTTTACCTCTAAAGATGCAGATGCATCAGAGCCACCTCCACCCTCCACCTCCTCTGGCACCAGCATCTGTTGTACCAGTTGCTCCATCCTGCCTGCTCCTCCTGCTGTGGTGGCCTGGGGTACTTCATTTCCTCAGAGATTGATTAGTTTATTCAACAACATTCATTGTAGGAGAAATAACTGCCCAAATAATTAGCAATTAGCCACTGCCTATAAATTTTCATGCAGATTGAGGGTGTGAAAGGCACGGAAGAAACAGCTACATTTGTTGCATGGAGTGTACATACTCCATATTCATATCGTTGAAAAAACAATCTCCACCCAGATAGCTATTCAGCATATTACACAGGCTTCATCAGAAGTTGTCATTGAACTGTAAATGTTCAAACTTGCTATTATTAAGACATCTCTTTGTAAAAAAAATTGACCTTCAATTCTTGATCTTGACGGTGCTGTACATGAAATTCAGAACATAATTGAGTCCAGGCTCATGAGTTCTTCCATGTTCAGTGCCTGAGTCCATTCTCTCCTCAAAGGCGAATATTACATGAGCTAGCCAGCTCACTCCCATCTCTTTTTGGATATACCACCTTAATGAGTCTCTGCTTTGGGATCCAAACAGAACCAGAACCTAAAGAGCTGCTTTGCCTTGGTTGAATAGGCATATAAGTGACAGTTCAGCCTGTTCTCCTGTCAAAAAGGTTGATATAGGTTGCATGTACAGGCAGCGAAAAACGAGCTATGTCTCTGTATTTCATCCGCTGTAATGCGCCCGCCGCCATCTTGCGCCCGCCGCCATCTTGCTAACGTGGTAGTGATTGACAGCCAAGTGAAGTTAAGTCCTGCATTCGATTGGAGGCTGGGTTGTGGGGAGGTTGATGGGTCGAACAAGTAGCCGACTTTCACCCAGGAGAGTTACATGAATCACATTTTTTAACGTAACTTAAATTTTTTTACGTAGCTTGCGGCAATCAAGTGACCCTTGTAACTACCGAATTTCCAGCATTTACGTACATTTATTTACTGTTTAAACTGTCTTTTATAACGCCTTACCAGATGGGTTTTGCACTAAACCTAAGGTCACTCGTTTTACAACATAAATCCACACAAACCGCAGCTTTCTTTACAACCTCGTACCGTACGTATGTGCTATTTTTAGAATGCGCCATTGTAGCAATACGTGCCTACGTGCCATATTTTGTGGTACTGACACACAACCTCTTATGCCGTTTCTGTTGGAGAACTTGTTTGAGGGCTGGCTCGGAGCCTGTTCCTAATCTCAAACCAGTTCCTTGCATCTTGAACCGATAACATCAGGGGCTAGGGGCGGGATTACCATGACCAACTAGAGGAACGAAAAAAAAATAAAAAATAAAAAACGAAAACACAGACCTTCACTATGGACACAAATTCTTCAATGCTTTATTACATTAATTGTAATGCCTTATAGGTTCTGAGAAGGTTAAGGAGTTGGACCAGCGCCAGCACCAGCCCAGCACTAGAACTAGGTTTGCATTGGTCGAAAAAGTCTTATTTCTTCCGCAGTTAGTTTCTGTTGTGGGCTTGAACCACAGACTGAATGACCCTCTCATCAGCCTAAATACTCACCTGCAATTCCTCATCGTGAAAGATCTTTTAGTGTGTGACCCCTGTGGCCTGTCAGTCATGTGGAGTGAAAACCACAACCACTTCAAGACTCCCAGTAACAAGACAGCAAATTGTGGAGTGTGAACTGTAGAGCGCTCTGACGACTTTCAAAGTCAGGTGGTGTGAAGGTGAAATAGCTATAACAGGCTCACCATACGGAAATGAGAGTGGTGTCTGTTTTCTTATCCAACTCTTGGTAATATAATGGGTGTATTTTTTCAAAAATTAAAACCTATAAGTAATAAACATTGTAAACAGCAGACAGACACAGGCAGGAAAAATTGTCATCTTGAATAGTAAAGTCTTGCTTTATTATTAAAACAAAAATCTGCTATTTCAGAGCCAGTGCTCAGAAGCACAGTAGCGTTGGCCTTTAATGGACTTGGACTACAGAGCTAAAGTGCTTTGACTA
This sequence comes from Centropristis striata, assembly GCF_030273125.1. Taxonomy (NCBI): domain Eukaryota; kingdom Metazoa; phylum Chordata; class Actinopteri; order Perciformes; family Serranidae; genus Centropristis; species Centropristis striata. The sequence goes on from NC_081532.1 coordinate 18,259,603, forward strand.
AGTGCTCCATCTGTCTCACTGTATCTAACACAGGTATAACTGTGTTTCCCAAAATAGAACAAAAGGACAAACTGACATTGGCAGAAGCTCTCAAACTCTCATCTTTCCCTCCATACCGAAAGTGATGCATCTCCTGATGAGGACAGTCGAAAGGCAACTACCTCAAATGTGCTCTAACTGCAGATCAATCTACCTACAGTACAAAGATATATTCATCCACGCAGAAATATTGGGGAAATATTATATAGCAGTGGAATATTAACAAGTGCTGTTTGGAGGAATAATTCAGTCTGGTAGTGTGATTTATTGCTGAGCGGAGAAGGGGAAATGCACTACATACAAAAAGCCTATTTAAATATGGATTTGAAGGGAAATTTGAAGGTAAACAGTAATTTCAGATTCGGCTTGTCAGCCTCTTAACGTTGCTATTGTGTGCTCTAAAAGCTCAAGTTCTGTCGAATTCAAAACTATTCAGTGTAAGCACCAAACACTGGAATTACCAGCATCAATGCAGAAATGTCAGTGTCAACTTTGAAAAACGACAATTTACTCTGACAAGAAAGAAGCAAAGACCAAAGAAAACAACAAGGGGAACTAAAAGATTACATGGTATTTTATGTTTTGGGAAAATCTTGTGACCTTGTATTAAATCAACCACCCAGGTTCTACTAACAATCCTCAGAAGCTTTAGATTTAGTGGTTTTGTTAAAACACTTTCAGCTGCTTCCAATAAAAAGTCATTGTAATTTATTGCTCTGTTAGAAGTGATTAATCTCAGAGCACATTATGTTATTCCATTTAAACACCAACATTAAATCAGGTGGTCAACAACCTGCCTCCTTTGCCCGGTTTGACCGAGCAGCAACATGAAGGTAATGCATTATTTCTAATGACCAGCAGGGGGCAACTCCACAGGTTGCAAAAAGAAGTCTGTTAATATGCAAGTCAATAGGAATATAACTCTACTCCTCGCCTGATTTGTTACCTCAGTAAACATTCTCATAATGAGTTTATAGTCTCAACCAATAGCTTCGAGTCTTCTTCAATACAGCATGATGTTAATTTTGTATATTGTGGTCCCATTAAGTGTAAAATAAGCGACAAAACTGGGTATACTTTAGGGCGTGGCTACTGTATCATTGACAGAATGCTACCACAGTGCAGGGTGTGTTTTTGTCTATGAACTCTGGCCCTTTCAAAGTGTGCTTTAGCTTAAAATTGATTGTAATATTTCGGTGGCATCAAAATGTCTTGTTCAGTGTTCGATTGGACTAAAAGACGAACAAACATCCAATGCTTACCAACGTAGCATCATTCCTGGTCCATTCTGCACATATACCAGTTGAAGAAAAACAATATGGTGATGGCCGTAAATCAAAATGGTTACAACGAAAATGATAAACTTAAAGGTACAAAGAGGTAGTCCACAAATTTGTGACTACGTCCACTGTTATTATACAAACCCTTTCACAACTATGATGCTAACTTTTGAAATTTCCCAAAAAGAAGTTACGTGTTAGGCACGTTTCCATCAACTGGTTAAGAGCAAATAAACCAGGCTACAGGCTAGTTTCGTCATAAGTTGGTGCTATAGGCTTTGCTCTCCATGTCATATATGACATCCTTCCCACTCCATTGTCTATGTAGCAGCTCCACACTTTAAACATTTTGTTGTAGAAACCCAAAACACAAGTGTGAACTGTTTGTTGTGTGCTCCCATTAAGTATGTATGGGTTCAGGGTAGTCTTTTTCAGCTCTTTCTGTAAATTTTCAGATTTCAGGTGGAAAAAAACACAGTGCATAGTGTTGTATAATTAAATCAGCAGCTCACACTCGTACTCTAAACAATTACAGTGATGTAACAGGTGTTGCTGATTAAAGTCTGTGAGGGTTCAGTGTTTTGGACTTAAGGGGACATTGGAACTGGTCCAAACGTTATTGGCAGCAATGCTTATGTGACTGATCAGGTAAACAAAACCTGAACAAAAGTTCCTCTCATTGATGCATAAGCAGCATGATGTCAACTAATTTTTATAAACACATCAGGTATGAGTTTGAGTCATAGCTATTGGACAAATTACCATTTCTGTGAAATACATAAACCAGCAGTTGATGGACACGCGTTACAGTGCAATCTAAAAATAATAATGTTTATAAAGGTAAAACCTTGACTGATGCCATGAAAGCCGACACAAATGTGATGGTGACTAAACACACAAACACACACACACACATTCCTCTTTCTTCAGTCGCCAGACAGTGTTATCAACTGGGTGAAAGACATCATCGTCAATGAAGGCACTCCGTTTCTGTGTGTGTGTGTGTGTGTGTGTGTGTGTGTGTGTGTGTGTGTGTGTGTGTGAGGGGGAAAAAAGAGTGTGGTTTTGTGTGTGAGAAGGAAAGAGAGGGTGAAATTGTTAATTCCTGGCACTGAGGAAGGGACGTTCGGCCAGTGTGAGGAGAGAGGGACACACACCCACACAATGAGATGGTTTTATGCAGATCAACAGTGCCCCCTGTGTCGTAATCATAGAATTGCATTATCACAGATGGATAGATAGTACAGTTCCACTATTTTTGTCTATCTATCTATCTATCTATCTATCTATCTATCTATCCCATTAGTTGCTTTTCTAATTGACATCCTGTCTGTCTGCTAATGAAGTCATCATTAACAATTTTTAATAGCACTCAGTAGCCCCAAAGGACGTGCACAGGGAGTGAAGGGAAAGAATAAAAGTAGAGACACACAGGGAGACGAGTTTCATCACTACACTGATGAAGACATCAGTCTGTCCTCTGAGGGGAGTTTGATATTACATTTGAACCCCAGCAGCAGCAGCCAAGAGAGACAGGCAGAGAATACACAGTGTATGAGGAGAGCAGAGAGTGCTTTTCACTACACTATTATGGATATTATAGAATATGCAGCAAACGCATGTGGATAAATCATAGCCACATTCCTTTTGAGCTATTTGTCTGATTGTATTGGGATTAATATTAGTCGTGATATTTCTCAACTATTGATACTAACAGCTAGAGCCAAGGTTCACCCAAGAGTCTGCTTTTGACTTGGACTCACAGGACCGTAAAGCATGGCTGTTCCATAACACTTTGTCTGGCCCCTCACCTGGCACCACACTGCCATGCCCTGCCAGCAGACAACACAGCTCCCAGAGTTAAATGAGCACACACACACCCTACAGTACAATAGGGAGGTAATTCTAGGAAGGATGCCCGTTGAGGTTGTTTGAGTTTAGGAGCAGAACGCCTCCTGGACATTTCCCCGGGATGTGTTTCTGGTCCAACTGAGACTGAGCCCAGGCTGTAACTTTTAATGCCACAACAACAGTGCAGTGAATCATATTGTGTGTGCTCAAGTTTTTAAAGGGCTAAAAAGGAGACATTGCATTAGATATTGACATGAGAAAGAGTGGTGGAGGAAGAATTCAGAGCATTTACTCAAGTCCTGTGCCACAGTCTCACTGAGCCATGTTCATGAATGCGGCCAGCCAGTCTCTGCCCATTATATTCATTCATTCGTTATCCTTGAACGCTTATCCGCACTCAGCTGGAGCCGATCCCAGCGGACATTGGGCGATAGGCGGGGTTCACCCTGGACAGGTCGCCAGACTAACGCAGGGCTGACACATAAAGACAGACAACCATTCACACTCTCATTCGCATCTACAGGCAATTTAGAGTCATTAATTAAACCTAAGTGCATGTTTTTGGACTGTGGGAGGAAGCCGGCGTACGCGGAGAGAGCCCACGCTGAAACAGGGAGAACATGCAAACTCCACACAGCAAGAGGGTTGTCAGTTCAACCCTGTGGCTCTTCTATGAGGCAAGAGTGCCCTGTCCAATATATGACATATGAAATTGCGCCAGAAACCACTTTTCTTCTACAGTCAACGATATATTTTATATATATTTTATGTAAAGACCAACATGTTTGGGCTTGTGGCCTTCATCAGGGTCATCATGAAACACAACAAGATTTTTTTTAAAAAGGTAGGTATGAAACAAATTGGTTCAGAAAAGGTATTTAAATCTTTAAATTATCTTAATCTGTTTAAATCTTGTCTGTAATGTATCATTTATTATGACCCTGATGAAGGTACTACAGGTAAGAGGAGAAAATTTTAACTGTTCCTTTAAGACAGTACTCAAGTAAATGTACCGAGTTACAATCCACACAGATATGAGTCACTGAGTCTCAGATGCTGTCTTTCAGAGAAATGGCACCATTAAATATTCACATGATTGGATTCACTCATCTTAAATTCAAGTTTAATAGTGCATTGACCCCCCCTGTGTGTGTGTGTGTGAGAGAGAGAGAGAGAGAGAGAGAGAGAGCTTGGATATTTGTGTGTGAGGCACTAAAATGAATTTAGCTTATTTAGCAGTTAATCCACGGCTGATAGCACATACTGTAAGTCTACATTCTGTGCAAGTCTATCTCTCTCTCTCTCAAACACACACACACACACACACATACACACAGTGTATCCATGGTGTTCTTGTATTTGGACCAAATTAATTACCAAAGCCCTAATCCAAACCTCCCACCATGCTCTAAATTTATCCTGATCCCCAAACCTATGGCTTTGTTCAGTGCAGAGGTCAGTCTATAGTTAAATCCATCAGTGGAGTGAGACTAATCGTGTGAATATTTAATGGTTCCATTTCTATGGATAACTGCCTCTGAGTCACTCTTCACTCAGTGTGTGTGTGTGTGTGTGTGTGTGTGTGTGTGTGTGTGTGTGTGTGTGTGTGTGTGGTTAAAGCAGCCCGTCTTAAAAAGAGACCCAGTGATTTCTTAATTAGAGAGTGTTGAGCGGAGGCAGAAACTGTTGTGACCTTTACAAGTAAGAAAGTGGGAGGAGAAGATTGAGGAGAGACCAATTAACGCACAAGTTTTCATGTAGTGAAATGAATCCCCCGGGATTACAGAGGAGTAAACCACTCTGGCGGAGGCTGAAAGAAGTTTTAGTAATTCTGACCATGAACAAGATATTTTTAGCTAATAAAATCTAAATGTGTTTTCTTTGGATATTATTTAGATATAAACTGATAAAAGAAAGAGCAATTCAACAACAGCTGAAAATCTTGTTTAAAGTGGTTTAAAGTCTCACGCTGTGGTGATGTAGTGTACTCCAGGGGGTGTCGGGTGTGGTTACAGGTGAAACTAAGCAAAATGAGACGGACTTTCAAACTAAGTGAGTCTTAAAATGCTGCTTTTCCTTTCTTACAGACAAATTGGAGAGTTTTAAAAACAATTTTCGAACTCATAGGGCCTTTAGGGCCATTTTGCAAGAAGATCCCACCAGTCAGGAGGCCAAATTGGGGCATAATTTGATCTCATCTACAAAAGTGTAAACCTGGTTTTAAGTGCCTGGAAAAGTACTTAAAACCACGTCTGTGGTATTTTTCGGTGTCTTCAGCAACATTTTCTATGATGAAAAAACACACAACCAACCATACACAGAGTCACGAGGGGAAAACAGTAAATGCCAACCCCATTTGCAGGAATGCCCACAAAACGTCCTTTTACGCTAACGGGAAAAACAAAGCATTTGCTAACATGCCAAAGAGTTGTTGTGTGGCTGTACTGCAAACCACGAAAAACTCATCATTTGTGCGACAAGATTTCCAACCATATATGTGTAATTCATGGCACAATTCCCATTCATTGGTTTATGAATCTGGCTACTTTATTTCAGATGGTGACTATACTGAGTTGTATTGTTTGGTGTTCTGATCAAACATACACAACCAAGCCCATAGCCAACGTACATGCATATTCTTCTTTGAGCAGTGTTTTTTTAACGGTCTTTCAAACAGCTTATTGGGTGTGAGTTCATGCAACGACTGCTGCTAAAACAAACTCTGCAGGGAACAAAAGTACACCAACTAGAAACCTAAATTAAAAACGCCTACGAAAACGTTAACTATATTCTCTCTGAGTTTTCTGTCTCCCTGCAGGAAATGAAAGGCTGTGGGGACTTGTTCGTCATGCTACTTGCTCTGTAGAACAAACCATAAGTTTATTTTTTATGGCTTGTCTCACATTAAAGTACTCTCGGTCTCAGAATCAATGAAGAAATGATTCATTGTCAAAAGGCTCCTTTATGGTCTTTGCAGCAAAACAAAGAGGAGAAAATGTGCATCTTGTAATAGTTTTTCTTATTTAATTTTTTTTTTTGTAATGAAAATGTTGATAATCACTTCAATGCAAGTAGTGAAATCTGATTAAGTGCTTCGTTGGAACAAATCAATAACACACACATAAGAAGCTGTTATAGAACATTGTGATAGGCTTTTATACTAATGCAGGATAATTAACACATTTCAAGGTTTTCCCGAGGCAGCCTCACAAGCTTGAAATGGGTAGATTTTCTTTGCATGTTCAACACCAGTGTAGAACTGTGATCCATTTATACATACGCACCATATTGATCCAAACCCACCAAGCAATTAATCAATTTTCACCCCTTGCACTGAAGCAGCTTTCAACCTTGTAGTTTTTTTTCCCCAGACTGTTTTCAGGTCAGTAGTCTAATTTATTACCTAACAACAACATGATACATATGTTGTTTACGAAGCTTCTTTTGCCATCAGTATCACATCACCACAACCTGAAAGTAGCATAGGCTGCTATTGTAGGCAATCATATTTTTTGCGAAAATAAGGTATAAATTAACGTTGTCTGCTGCTATTTTGAGTCACTATGAACAACAGAGTCAGATAATGCCTACTACATACAATAAATCAAATTCAAATCAAAATCAAAATCCAAATTACTTGATTTAACCCTGAGGGGAAATTCAGTTAGTCTGGTAACTCTGGAAGAATGAGACAGCCTGATGGCTGTTGGAGCGAAGGATCTTTTGTATCTCTCCGTCCTGCAACGGAGAGAGAGGAGCTGTCCACTTCCTTTTTTTTTGGTCCATAAAGGTGTTGTGTAGCGGATGATTTAATATTAATAAGATGATGGATGAATAAGACTTTGAAACCGTGAGTAGTTACATATGTAAAGAGTTTTTAACCTAAAACTTTTTAAACTTTATTTATTTATAAATCCGCCGCCGTTTCACCTTCAATAATAAAAGGGTTATACTGTATTTCGTAGGCTTATGATCTTATAAACTGTTGTGCATCTATCTATAAAAGCAAGAAGCGTCCGTGTGTGTGTGTGTGTGTGTGTGTGTGTGTGTGTGTGTGGATGTGTGTCTCGGGCATATCTCGCTGACCGTTAGTCAGACTGACCTAAGATCGTATGTGGCTTGCGCAAGGCACGAAGGTGTGCATCCTCGATTTTAAAGATTTTTGAAATCATTTTTCGAAATGTCATTATTTACGTAGGACGTGTTGCGGCATTGCACTGTTTCCAATCGGAAACAATGGAGCTCCGCCCCATTGTGTGATAGGCCTACACCTGCTCAGGAACCCAATTCGCTTTCAGAGTTTTAAACCGGGCAACAAGGTTCGATTTTCCAATAATATTCTAATAGTTTCCAGCGAATATACACGAATGTGTATGTGCTGGATGGTGTGCGTACCTTATGAAAGGTAAGTGTTTTATCTACTTAATCTCCCTCTATACAAATACATACTTCCTACGGGTACTGCACTAGTAGGTTTTAATTTGAAACACATGAGGTTGACGGGACTGAATTGGTGCATCAACCATCCAACAGGCAGACCAACTGCTCAGCATTCTTAACCTGGTGCATCACATGTCGTGTTTCCATCAACACATTTCTACACACATTTAAAGGATTTGCATGAGAAAAGCTTAATGGAAACGTGCATAAAAGTTTTGAAGCTCACTTGAGATGGTTTTGTCTTTTTTTTTAATAGAAGATGGAAGTGATTTACCGAATAAGTTGTGACGTAGCAAACATTAAACTCACATGACCGATTAGCTGTTTCTGCTCCACCAAAAGAAGAAGCCAGAAGAAGAAGAAGAAGCTGTTTCCGATGTCGCCATTTTCTCTCGTGGGTGGCCAGAGTTGTCCAATAGGAAACTGTAAGAGTAATTTTGATCTCAGCCACTTTAAAATGCCAGACTCCCTCCCCCTTTCCTGCCACTACTTTAAGGTCCCCATTATGTCTCAAATGTGATATCCGGATGAGATTTTACACCTGAAAAGTTCCCCTTTGTATTTCAAATGGGGTGTCCAGACAAAATTATCACACCTAGAAAGGTCTTCTTTGTGATGTGAAGACCTAATTCAATAACTAAATGTAATTACTGCAGCCAACCTCTGGGGGAAGTAGGGTGTCGATGCCAGACCTGTGTACACAGGGGGAGTGGCCGACACCTTTGGGGACAGAACAGGCATGAATTGGGCAGTTTTGATTCAGGGTCTTTCTTCATTTTGACCGCTCGCGTTTGGGCCGGCAGGAGTCTCTATTTCATTCTTCACCAGCAGCAGAGAAAATTTCCACTACAAAAACTCTTCGTCTACTGTTTACTGACAGATTAGCCTACAGCAATACATTACACTGCCACCTTCTAATGAAAGTACGTTAATGCAGCTTTGTTTATTCGCTCTAAACCAGTTGATGGAAACGTCCCTAATTTTTCTTTAATTTGACATTTCAAAATTTCGCTTAAAATTTGCTTCGACTTTCATGTTAAAACGGCTACAGTTTAAAAACTAAAACCCTTATCACCCCTTGTCATCCCACAGAGAGGCCTTTTGAGCCTTTTTTATTAAAAGTAACAAATTCATTCTTCAGCTAAGCTTTATTGATTTTTCATTGTAAGCTTCCACCAGGGTTTGTTTCAAGGACATGTTTGTAAAAGGCAGTATGAGGGGGAAAAGCAGATACAATTTGTATGAATCAGAGCAACAGACATCATTTAAGCACCAACATCAAAGCACTGTCCGCTCATTGTTTCCTGGAATTTATTTTAGAGGAACAATTGAACATGAATTTTTAAATGCGCCTCAAATTGCCTCCATAAGTCCGGAGCCCTGCTACATTAATGGTGTTTTGCCTTAATAAAACAACATGATACCTGACAGTGCTGCTCCCCGAGTTCAATAGAGGACAAGGGATTTTATTATTCCACTGAAAGGAAAGCAGATTAAATTTGTATGAGAAGCATTGTTCTGTCAGCTTGTTTAAAAGTGAGATAAAAGAGCTGAGAAAATAATCACATCAGATGGCTCTGTTTTTTCTGTCTTGTTCTTCAGAATAGTAATTTCAAGTGTACCATCCCAGAGTACAGATAAGTTTTCTCTCGGAAGCTATCATGTTTAGCAATAATGTCTGTGAAAGCTGTTAGTTAACCTCACGAATACTTAATAATGTATGAATCGCTGTGGCTTTAATTGTTATAGGCCTCAGCATTTATTTGACTGGACAATTATATTGATCTACTCTCTGAGACTAGAGGCAAGTTAATGATTGAACTTGGTGGAAAGTTACAGTGTCACTGCAGGGGGCACTTAACTTAGTCAATAATGACAAGTGTTTATTCCAGTACTCTGTAGCTAAAAATTAAAATGGACTTCCCATTCTGCAACTTCAACTACATACACTGTAAAAAAAAAAGATAAACAATAGCTACTCAATAAAATTGAGGCAGCAGATTGCACACAATATTATTAATTAAATCTAACTACTTTACAAGTTGAGTTGATAACAACTTAACAGGAAGTGCCTGTCAATTAAAAACAGACTAATTCTATTGTGTTGGATTCATTCAAAATTCTCTTGATTTAGAATTACATACACATAAAGATTATATTTAATGTGATTAATATAAAAATGTTTGAGATAGAATCTACTTATTTTAAAGTTACTTAAACAACTGCCTCAAAATCAAGGACGCATTTATATTTATATTTTTTATCAAATATATTAAGTAAAATGAAATGACTACAGAATAATTTATTACAGTGTACGTCTCTCCTGTTCTTTTTGCATCTGAACCATGGACCTTAACTTGATGTCTCAGCCGAACGGAAGGCTATACCTGCCGTCAGCCACCTGATTTATCCTTACAAATATGTTGATGGAATCTGCAGCAGGTTAGGGGATGTGCAGTTCAATTGCACTTTTACCCATATCGTTTAACAAATCCTGTTTCCATCAATTAATTTCTATGCACATTTTGAAGATTGACATGAGAAAAGCTTGATGGATCAACACATCGACATATCCAAACATATAGTCAAAGTTTTAAACATGAGGTTAACATTGTAAAACAGTTTGTTTAGGTTTTGGCAACATAACTTCTTAGTTAGGTTGAAGAAAAGATCATGGTTTGGGATTTAATGAGGTTTGTCATGTACAGTCATTTAGGTTACAGAACAGAACTTTATCTTTAGTGCATTTATCTTGTGTGGACTTAACCTAGCTCCTAGTCTCTGGTAATGTAATTTTGCTTTAAGATTGTTAATTGTTTTGCTTAAAGGTTGCTTAGTGTTGCTTAGTGTTTCTGCCTAAGTTTGTTTCTCTACTTGCTGGGCTTTCTGCTTTATTTGCTTGGTTTAAGTTTAAAGTTAAGGTCAGTTTTCAGAGCCCTACTGTCTAGCTACTTTACCTGTTGATGGGCTATTTAGCAGCTTTTGTTTTCAAGTATCTGGGAGTGGCCAGCCCCTTTTAAAAACTGTGAAATTTAGCTGGAATCTTTAGTGCATTTATCTTGTGTGGACTTAACCTAGCTCCTAGTCTCTGGTAATGTAATTTTGCTTTAAGATTGTGAAAAAAAAAATTTCAAAAAAAAAATTTCGTTGGGGCTGCTGGTGGCTTGGCCCCTTGCACCATCTTTGTACCTCCTGCCCTGACCATGACAACGTACTCAATCCCAGTTCGAGTTTCAACTAGAAGATTCTTCAGACCTCGTACAACCTGTCGCACTTATCACAACCTTGTGCACCCCGCTCGCTCCAAGCACACTCAGTGCCTCGTCAAGGGTGGACTCTGGAACTGTCAGTCTGCATGTCGCAAGTCTGAGTTCATCTCTGGCTTTGCTGCTCAGCAATCACTGGACTTCCTTGCCCTCACTGAGACATGGTTAACACCAACCAACTCCTCCACTCCTGCAGCTCTTTCTGCTGCCTTCTCCTTCTCTCACACTCCTAGACACACTGGTAGGGGTGGAGGAACAGGTCTTCTTATCAACCGTGACTGGAAGTTCTCCCTCCATCCACTCCCACAGTTCTCTCCACGGTTCTTTGAATTCCACGCTGTCTCCATAACCTCTCCCTCACCAATAACCATTGTTGTTCTCTACCGCCCACCTGGTCCCCTTGGAGAATTTCTGGAGGAGCTTGACGTCCTACTGTCAAACTTCCCTGAAGATGGTCCACCACTTGTCCTTCTCGGGGACTTCAACATCCAGCCCGAGAAGTCAGCAGACCTACTACTTCTACTCTCCTCCTTCGCTCTCTTGCTCACTTCATCACCCCCTACTCACAAAGCTGGCAACCTCCTCGATCTCATTTTCACCAGGAATTGCTCGACTACCAATCTCTCTGTAACCCCACTTCATGTCTCTGACCACTACTTTGTCAAGTTCTCTCTCCCACTCTCCCGATCGGACTGTCTGTCCTCACCGACAGATACTGCACTGGTCCGCCGCAACATTCGCTCTCTCTCTCCTCCTGCTCTGGCCTCAACTGTTCTCTCATCCCTCCCTTCATCGGACTCATTCTCACTTCTGCAGCCCAACTCTGCAACCGACACTCTCCTTGCCACCCTCTCCTCCTCTCTTGACTCACTCTGTCCTCTCACTCCTCGTAAAGTGCGCAAGTCCTCCCCTGCCCCTTGGCTGTCGGACTCTGTGCGCGCCACCAGAGCTCCCCTACGGGCAGCAGAACGGAAGTGGCAGAAAACTAAACACCCTGATGACCTACACAACTACCAATCTCTTCTTGCTGCCTTCTCATCTTTAATCTCAGCCGAAAAAAGCTCTTTCTATCAGACCAAAATCCAATCCTCATTCTCCAACCCCAAGAAGCTCTACTCCATCTTTACAAACCTCCTGGTCCCTCCAACTCCCCCTCCTACCTCCTCCCTCCTACCAACCCACTTTGTCAACCATTTCCTGAAGAAGATTGAGGACATACGCTCGTCATTTACCCATCCAGTCTCACAACCTGCCTCTCCTCCCTCCCCATCAGTGTCTCCCTCCCTCTCAGCATTCACTCCACTGTCTCCTCCTCAAGTGCTCAGCCTTGTAACCTCTGCCCGTCCTACCACTTGTCAGCTGGATCCTATTCCCTCCCACCTGTTTCAGTCTATTGCTCCTGATCTCCTCCCGTTCCTCTCCCATCTTGTCAACACTTCCTTGACTACTGGCTGCTTTCCTAACTCTCTGAAGGAAGCGAGGGTGAATCCTCTCCTAAAGAGATCCACCCTCGACCCATCCTTAGTGGACAATTACAGACCCGTCTCTCTCCTGCCGTTCCTCTCCAAAACTCTGGAACGGGCTATCTTCAATCAGCTGTCCTCCTATCTGCATGGGAACAACCTCCTTGACCCTCACCAGTCTGGTTTCAAGAAGGGCCACTCAACAGAGACTGCCCTTCTCGCTGTGACTGAACAGCTTCACAAGGCGAAGGCGGCCTCTCTCTCATCTGTTGTGGTTCTACTGGACCTTTCTGCAGCTTTTGACACTGTGGATCACCAGATCCTCATCTCCACCCTTCATCACCTGGGAGTATCTGGCTCCGCCCTCTCTCTGCTCAAATCCTATCTCAAGGACCGCACCTTCCGTGTAACTTGGAGGGGTTCTGTTTCAGAACCCTGTCTACTCACCACCGGGGTCCCTCAAGGCTCGGTCCTTGGTCCGCTCCTCTTCTCGATTTACACCAACTCCCTTGGCTCCCTCATCCACTCGCATGGCTTCTCCTATCATAGCTATGCCGACGACACCCAGCTAATCTTCTCATTTCCCCAGTCTGAAACACGTGCAGCAGCACGTATCTCTGCATGTCTGGCCGACATCTCCCAGTGGATGTCCTCGCACCACCTCAAACTCAACCTGGGAAAGACTGAGCTACTTTACCTCCCAGGGAAAGGCTCTCCCACCACTGACTTCCACATCACTGTCCAGGACACAGTGGTTGCCTCCACAGAAACCGCCAAAAACCTTGGCGTAACTCTTGACAACCAACTGTCCCTCTCAACAAACATCACCGCCACCACCAGATCTTGCAGATTCTTGCTGCATAACATCAGGAGAATCCGCCCGTTTCTCACCCAGAAGGCAGCTCAGGTCCTGGTCCAGGCACTGGTCATCTCACGCCTGGACTACTGCAACTCCCTCATGGCAGGTCTGCCTGCCAAAGCCATCCGACCTCTACAACTCATCCAGAATGCAGCTGCTCGATTGGTCTTCAATCTTCCCAAATTTTCACACACAACACCTCTCCTCCGCTCCCTCCACTGGCTACCAGTGGCTGCGCGGATACGCTTCAAGACTCTAGCTCTGGCGTACTCTGCTGCTAACGGTTCAGGTCCTACTTACATCCAGGACCTTGTCAAACTCTACACCCCTGCCCGTCCTCTCCGCTCTGCATCAGCCAAACAGCTAGCGACTCCCACCTTGCGTGGGTCAACTCGCCTCAAAACCTCTTCCAGACTTTTCTCTGTCTTGGCTCCCAAATGGTGGAACGAGCTCCCCACCGACATCAGGACCTCAGACAGCCTGTACATCTTCCGCCGCAGGCTGAAGACCTATCTCTTCCAACAATACCTCGGTTAAGTCATGGTCACCTAACAGATATATATATATTAAAAAAAAAAAAAAAAAAAAAATAATAATAATAATTTTCTTCTTCTTTTCTCTTCTTTTCTTCTTTAACATATAGCACTCCTTAGCAATGACAGTTAGCTCTTAAAGTTATGTACTTACTCGATTCCTATGGTCTATGTCTAGTACCATCAGGTTGAATGCACTTATTGTAAGTCGCTTTGGACAAAAGCGTCTGCTAAATGACATGTAATGTAATGTAATGTAATGAACTTAGAGAGAGAGAGAGAGAGATGCTCCTCATAAGCGTTTTGCAAAGAAATAAATCTGTTTAAATCGCAAAATAATTTTGTGAACTGAAAATGACAATGCTGCTTGCGTGCGTACGAGCGTACGTCGTGTGATAGCAGAGCGGAGAGCCAGCAGCTGGATTTTGCACCCACGGTCAGTATTAGTAGTGTCTATAGGCAAAAAAACAAACAACAACAACCAATATTCTTTGCGTTATTACATTTGTGGGAACTTATTATGTTTGTGGGTAAGTGAAAATCTTCAACTTTCAATATTGAAATAAGTCCCTGCAAACGTAATAGTTATTACATTTGTGGGAAATTGTGTGTTACGTTTGTAGTAGGCAGTGGCTATTACGTTTGTGGAAAATGTATGATGTTCGTGGGATTATTACATTAAAAGCTACAGATTTTTATTACGTTTGTGGTTTATTACGTTTGTGGGCATTATTACATACATATAATGGGTGACTTATTTTAGTCTATCTATAATACACATGAAATACAGTTAGGCCCTTTTTCTTTTAGCCTTGCAATTCAATCAGCTTGATTCTGAGCAGACGTGATAGAATTTCAGTCAACAGAAAATCTTTGGGAACACTTTTTGACCTCCAACAAGTGATGAAAGTCATTTTGTTCGCTTTACTCCAACTGAGAAATATCACAGGAATCAGACGCTGATCTTTAGAAACTGATTTATTCCGTCATATTTTCTCACAAACTCTGTTCCTCATAAAATTTACAGTATCAGAAGACAGAAGAAACATTTTAATGATTAAAAGTTGGGGTGATTAAAAGCGAGGCATATCTAGACATACATAATACGTGTGTGTTTGTTTGTGTGCATTCCTTGGGGAGATGGGTAGTAGAGGGCAGTTGCAGCTGTTTCTAATAGGTTTCTACAGTTTGTCTCTGGGGAACAGGAACACACACGCACAGACACACACAGAGTCATTATTGCTCTCCTACCATTCTCTGGGTATTTTGTAACCTTTGCTCCACCTCACAACAAGGAAAATGGCAGAGCAAAGCACAGAGGAAAGAAAGCGAGACGGATGGAGGGAGAGGAGAGAAGGACAGAGACGGATCTCTGGAGAGAGAGGCTTGACTCTGTGGGCTTCCAGCTGAAACCAGAGACTGTATAAAATAGGCTGAAACACTCCACTGGGGGTTGGCAGCTGCTGGGAAACCCATTTTTACAATTTTTTAATGGAATAGCTGTGATGGACAGACGGATGGGGTGAAGCAGGGACACTGGGATAGATATGTTACTTTTGGATTTGATGAAATAGATGAAACTCTCAGTATGACTCCCATATCAAAATTCTCCACTTTAAAACCATCTTCGTACCAGGCTGTAAACTTTTTATAGTTAATTTCCCCATTCATGACAACTGTACGGTATTTATAACGCAAACCAGGAAGTGCCTTAAGCTGCATTCTATCAAAAATTCCAGCAGGGGGTGCTAATTGTGGCTGCAAAAAAATTCTGTCCATTCATTTCAATGCAAAATGAGAAAACTTGTCACTTGATTTTTTTTGTTAAAAAAACAGAGAGGTGGTTTTATAGCATAAATTCGAATTCGAAATTCGAATACGAAACTGCAGGTTTTTCTATGTTCAGTGCCGTAAACTTCCTGGTTCAAGACTCTTTAAAAAATAAATAAAGGCATTAAATACCAGAAGTTATGTAGAAGGATTGGCATATGCACACAAAATTAAATTTTGGCGTATGCATTGCACATATGTTGAAGGTCCAAAATTGTGTTATTTGCACACAGATTTAAGAGAAAAGGCCAAGGTGAAAGTCCAGTGTTGTGTGGACTTTGTGAGAAAATATGTTCCCCTCAAAACATAATTGACAGTGCAGTTTGGTTGCTTGGGAAGATAATTATAGAGAGACTAGGCTGATGAAGTGGTCGCAGACTTTCTGCTATTTATCACATAATATACCAGACAGAGATCATGAAAAGGAGATTCTGATCACCTGTTGGTGATTTTTTTTTTCTTTCAAAGCACTGATAGATCAAGTACCCAAGTGGGTGATTAGGGACTGATTACCAAAATCTGCCTCCTGTTGTTACAGCTCGGAAAAAAACATCAAGTTGAAGGCAATTACAGCTCAAAAAACCCTATGAAGCATATTCGTTTACGGAATTGAGCTATTTTTACTAAATCATATTGTTTTCTTGCAGCCCAGTAGCAAATGCTCCGTGCTCTCTGCTGCTCAGTGTTTGGAAAGCACTAGCCCTGCTCATATACATAAATAGGTATAAAGCAGTAATGAAATGTGTGGCCTTGGATATAGAGATAGACTTTGACCTAAATGGTGTGAAACAAGGAGAGCCAGGTAGGTTCGCTCTGCTGCATCTCATTAGTTTCACTGACATTGCTTTGGCAGTGTGAGGAAGGCTGCTGTCAGAGTGCATGGAAATCCATTAAATTATATATATAGCAAATTTAAAGCAGCTGCAAATGACCAACAATGATTATATTGTTAAAAGGACTTGAGTTTCCATGGTATCTATTTGCTACATGCCTAAGGAAAACCAGGCTTTTCATACATTCATGATTTGTTTCTTTGTCACAAAGCCAAGTCTGCTGATTATCTCATTCATTTATGAAACACATGGATAATTAGGTCATTAGAAAATAAATACAGATTAAGCAGCTTGCTATTTTTCTCCCGGGGTCTGAAAAAGTCAATTTCCTGGTTTATTGCAATGTGCTTAAGGGAAATGATACAGATCCAGTTCACTGCTTTATGAGGAATTTAAATCAGATTTTCTAAATTTAACGAAAGGCAGAATTTATTCATCAGCCACCAAATCAATATTTGGTTTTTCATCTATTTCTTTAACAAAAGGTGTTAACTAAACACTCTCTTAGCATCAGTGTTCCCGGCATGCTGCAGCAGTTAAGTCTGTCAATATAATTTAATACTTTAATTCAATGGTAGGAATATGTCATTATCTTATTTTGAAAACTTGTTTTATTTTTGGTGCTGATAGGCTAACAACAGCAGATAATCAACTAATGGTTCCTTTGCCTCAAACATGACCACTAATAAATGTTCTGCAAAGTAAAAGAAAGAAACTGAACACAGGTTTTTCGGAAATTAGAAATCAATACAACAGCAATGCTTTTATTTTGAAGGCGGTTTACGCTAGTGTTTCTGTGCAGGTGGGTATGCACGCACAGAGTTACCTTGTGAAAAACACTTATTGCTTTTTGCATAAAGTTAAATTACTGGTTTATTGCATAACATACATGCTCTACATTGTTTTTGTGGTGTGAATGTATGTTGTGTTTAAAGTAAGTTTTTTTACTACTATATTGAAGATACTCCACTTATCATAACATATATTCTTACGAGTAGGTCAAAACCAGATAATTTACTGTATTTTATAAAGCGATGAAATTAATGAGCAGAATTAAGTTCAGAGTATTGGTCCGGCCCTCCGCAACCTTCGCAGTATCTCATGTGGCCCCTTGGGGAAATTATTTGCCCACCCCTGGTCTAAACTAAACTAAAATTAGGTTGTCAGAGTTGTCCACGGAAGTCTGCTACAAAAACTGGTGGGGAAAATGCGTTTTAACTGACAAGAAATCAAATAAATCTTTTTTTTAAAGAATATTGATTTTGATCTCAAAAATGGTGAAGCAGAATGACACATGGGGTCATTACACTTTGTCTGCAAACCTGGAAATATTCTGATCCCATTTTTAAATCATGTGTAATAGTGCAGAAAAGAAATTACATTGCGCAGCCAATTTTGAAAAGGGATTTTGGCATTGTACAAAATGAGATTTTGGGCTATAAGTATGATCTTTATGGGGATGAGATCACAAAGCAGTGATCATGGCATCACTTGTTGCCCTGCAAGCAGGTGGGAGAACACGCTGCTGCAGATTGCAAATGATGTTACTGGACTCCAAACCATGACACGTTGTACTGTAATCACTGTGGTGTGATGATCTGTTCACTGTCAGCTCTGCCGGCTGGAACTAACTTTGAAACAACTCTGCTCTGTGAGGACTATTCAAAATTTGTGTGTGTGTGTGTGTGTGTGTGTGTGTGTGTGTGTGTGTGTGTGTATCCTGTCAGAGAAACATCCAAAAACATAGCATGAGAGTAGAACCGTGTTAGGATGCTTCTTTCATGATCATATATAGCATCGACGAAGTACACATGACAGGGGGAGTCAGACACGGGTCAGACATATTTCTGCTGACCATACCTTTGACTTTGGGGAACTGAGAATAACAGCATCTGTGTCAGACAGGTCAGCTAGACGTTGGAAACCTCCCACTATAGGAGGCATATAAGCCAACAGTTTTTGACTATCATTTGAGCCTTTTTCTCTGTAACCTTACTCGCTGTGTTGCATGATTTAAACGCTCCTCTTGTACAAGATTTTAATTAAATTCAACTTAAACTTTGATACTCTGAATCCAACTGTCTTTATTGAAGGGTCACTCTAAAAAAATTCTTATAACATCAATGACGTAGCGTCCGTCAAATTCAGCCTTTTGAAGATCCTTCCTTGACATTGGGATAAAGCCTCTGTCATCCCAGGTTTCACTTGCCCTCTGCCTGCTTGTCTTGTGTTATCCACCAAGCTCTCAAGCGTGACTTGTTTCCTGCTATACTGATTTGCCTGTTTTGACCCAGCCTGCTTGTTTTTGGACTTTGTATTACCTGCCTGTCCCTTGTTGGATTGGTTTGCCTGTGACTTTAGTAAAGTATTCTTTGTTTGAACTTACTGCCTCATTTCTGTGCTCTTGGCTTCAGATATCTCTGTATTTCTAAACCTTATATCAAATCCCCATTTTTGACCCAAGTCTCAAATCAGGTCTCACAGCATCCAGACAGCCTTTTTTTTAGCTCCTTCAAATGATCTATTACTATTATGGTTCATTATGGGGACATATGGGACAACCTCTAGAATTTGCCAAATTTTCTGATGTCGTCAGGTGAATCTACTTTACACTGTGTGTTGTCACCCAGAAATAACACCAATTGCCATTTTGTTATGTACCAGGTCAATTTTCCTCCTTTTTTGCCGGGTTCATTCCTTCCCCTGAGCCTGCCTCTGATGTCAAACCACAGACATTTTGGGAATCAGGAGAAAGTTGAGGTCTGAGTTGGGTGCTCTGTACTTACACTCTGGGCCTCAGGGTGCAAAGACATTCATGTCTCAGTTATCCACAAGAAACTCTTGGACAGGACTTTAGCTGACACACACAAAGTCTGCTGAAAATAATCACAAATCCTAAATCGAAGGCAGAGGGAAACTTTTCCACCTTAAGAGGATGAAAAAAAAACTGAAAGCACTGGACCTGTGAAAACAAGCTGATCCAGCAACCGCTGAAAGTTAAG
Organism: Centropristis striata; assembly: GCF_030273125.1. Taxonomy (NCBI): domain Eukaryota; kingdom Metazoa; phylum Chordata; class Actinopteri; order Perciformes; family Serranidae; genus Centropristis; species Centropristis striata. The sequence continues at coordinate 18,278,999 of NC_081532.1, forward strand.
TTTCTGTCAGGTTTATCCACTTCTTCTAAACTTCAACATTGGTTAAAAGGTGTCTTTTTATCACCCTGCCTATCTGTTCAGTGCTTTTCCCATGTTTTTATACTGATCACTGGTGAGTCTATATGACCTCGGCATTTGTGAAATGAAGTTGAATGAATTTTATCTCAAAGTTTAATGAAGCTCTAGCGAAAATTCAGTCACCGTGCTTAGGTTTGATTTTATTCTCACACATTCAGCATTCACTCGTCGTCCATGCTTACTCATATTTCCTCACTGTCAATCACATCTTTTTAAGAATTGAGAATAAGTGTTAAGTGTGCAACAAACAAGGGATTTGACTCTGTCTTCTTTCTATTTGAAAACCCCTGAGTGTATTGTAAAACCAAACAAAACAAAAAAATAAACTGAGCAACAAGTTAAAGGAAAAGTCCACGAATAAACTAAAAAAAAATATATATACAAACTTTGTTAGCCTCTCATCACTTTCTGAGTTGCTACTGAGCTGCTACTGAGCAGCAATTTTGCGCATGCAGGATTTATTTGCAGACTAGTGCAAACTGGACGATGAGGAGTTAACATCTCCTTCTCTGCTGACTGCAGCTGGGAGAGACCGCTGCGGGAGGACTGGGCTGCTTATGAGTGCTTTGGGACAGGACCTGCTACTCGTTAAGAAGAGTAGGAACCATTCTCCAAAAGTCTCCAATAACACCAGAAAAAGTCGCTAGATTTGTCGCAAGTCACATTTTTGAAAAAGAGTCGCTAAAGGGCTCTGAATAGTCGCTAAATATAGCAACAAAGTGGCTACATTGGCAACATGGGCATAGCCAAAACATTCAGCCGCTTTCCAAAAAGAAATTTTTCCTAAAGCCAAATTATTGCATATCACCTGTAAAAATTATCAAATATCATTGAATAGTCCAGTATTCATTTATAATCATCATAATCATCATAATAAACTTCTATATTTACTTCTCTCTCTAGTTTCTCTATTGAAATTGTGTGTGTGTGGGGGGGGGGGGGGGTTCAGCTGAACTGTTACCTTCCCTCGTCGCTCTGACAGTTGGATGGAAATCTGCTTAAATGTAAAACTCTTTATTCAATGAAGCATTGAATTCAATGAAGCACTGATCAAAGGTTGTCTAGCGCCTACTTTCTACCATTTCTACCATGCTAGCATTTCCTTAATTTATAAGAAGGATAAAGATCCGTTAGAACCAGGTTCATACAGGCCAGTGAGCTTACTGGATGTTGATAACAAGATTCTTGCCAAAGTTTTAGCTACACGCTTAGAGAATATCCTTCCAACAATAATTTCTGAAGATCAAACTGGATTCATAAAAGATAGACAGTTGTTTTTTAATATCAGATAATTATTTAACATAATTTACACCCAGGGAACAGACAACCAGCTTCCGGAGATACTGTTATCTTTGGATGCGGAGAAGGCCTTCGACAGGGTCAAGTGGGACTACCTCTTCTGGACCCTGTCAAGCTTTGGAATTGGTTCTGGATTTATTTACCTAATTAAACTATTACATATTAAACCCCAGGCCTCCGTACAAACAAACAATATTAGGTCTGATTACTTTCCACTGAACTGTTCTACAAGACAGGGATGTCCTTTATCACCACTATTATTTGCATAATAAAAATTCAAATTTTTTTTTTTTAATGTAGGAATAAAAAGGGAAGGGACTGAACACAAAGTATCGCTATATGCGGATGATTTATTATTATATATCTCTAAACCTTTGATATATATTTGATTACAAATTATTATGTCCATCCTATCAGAATTTGGAGTTGTCTCAGGATATAAACTCAATCTATCAAAGAGCATTTTATTCCCAATAAATTCAAAAGCACGCAAAAATACTCATGTTTTCACGTCCTACCGATTTACAATTTCAGAAAAATACTTGGGAATTAATATAACCCAGGACTACCCCAGTCTTTTTAAACTTACTTTTTTAAAATTATATGACAAAACAATACAGGACTTGGATAGATGGGCTAATTTTCCAATTTCATTAGCAGGTCGAATTAACATCATCAAAATGAATATATTTCCCAAGTTTTTATTCCTTTTTCAATGCATTCCAATCCTCATCACCAAAGCTTTTTTTCTAACTTTCTATGGAATAAAAAGACTCCAAGAATTAAGAAAAGTTTTTTACAGAGAACAAAAACAGGAGGTATGGGATTGCCTTGTTTTCGGCTCTTTTATTGGTCCTGCTATATACATTGCTTTTCTTTTTGGAGCTATGCGCAGACGGCTGGCTGGGTAGGGATGGAAAATCAAAGTTGTTTCCCCATTTCACTAAAGGCTCTGATATGTTCGACATTGCCAACTCTTAAAATTAAGCTCAAAAGTCCAGTTGTTTCCCACTCAATAAAAATCTGAACCCAGATAAGAAAACACTTTCACTGGAAAGAATGTTCAGTATATGCTCCACTGAGTCACAATCATACATTCACTCCTTCACTGTCAGATTATACATTTAATCAATGGTACCTTAAAGGAATACAATCCATACAAGATCTGTTTACAGATAAGAATATTTTCAACATTCCATCAGCTACAAGTAAAATTCGGAATTCATAGTAGAGATTCAAGTATTTACAAGTTTGTAGTTTTGTCTTGGAAAAGTTACCGTCCTTCCCTAATCAGCCCCCGAGTGCATAATGAACTCAGTACTCCTACTGGATCCATCAAAGAAAGGGTCTATATCTAAGATTTATAACATTCTGTCACAAATGGACTGCACATTTGAACATTTAAAAGAAGCTTGGCAGGAGGACCTTGTGGAAATCTCAGAAAACCAATGGACTAAGGCTCAGGACCGTGTGCACTCTTCATCTGTATGTATCAGACATGGACTGGTGCGATTCAAGATCTTACACAGGCTTCACTTATCCAAGTTGAAACTTTTGAGGATGTTCCCTGCTGTAAACCCACTCTGTGATCGATGTGGACAGGCACCTGCCTCATTGGCACATATGTTTTGGACTTGTCCAAGCATCGCCACCTATTGGGTTAAGATATTTCAAAGTTTATCTGAGATTTTCCAGAAACATATTGAACCAGACCCAGTTCTTGCAATGTTTGGGGTTTGGTCAGCTGCCATGGAGCTCTCTTTATCGAACAACCAGAAGAATGTAATTTCTTTTGTGAAGAAACAAAAAATTCCTCCAGTCTATCAAGCTTTAATGAATGATATAATGAAACATTTGCAGTTAGAAAAAATACAATTCACCCTGAGAAGTAAGATAAATACCCTCTACACAATATGGCAGCCATTTATGGACTATTATACTAAATATAACCCCATGAAACAATGTAATTAGACACCGTTTACATTAACAAATGTAAATTTTAGAAAACTTGACATCCTCCAAGTTGTATTATTAATATTTAAATCTCTCTTATTTGTAAACCTTATTTTTGTTTTGATATTTGATTTGACTCCACCTAGGTTTTTTTTTAATTTATTTTTTATTGCTTTTATTTTTCTACTATTATTCTGTTCTTTCGTGTTGATTTCAAGCAAAAATGAACATGTAACTTCTTTATTTTTGTATGTGAACGAAAGAAAAAAAACCCAATAAAGAGAAGGGGTTTTTTTATGTAAAACTCTTTATTTTTTTCCTGTGTCTTGCTTTCTTCTACCTCTCCATTTTTGTACGTCACCTTGTCCCTCACCCCCAGCCCTCACCCCCAGCCCTCTGATTAAATTAAGAGTGCATGATTCATCGCGTCAAGTTGTTCTGTACATGTATTGTGTTGTTTGTTCTCCGCCAACACTGAGATATTTACAGCATCATTGTAGTGCATTTGGATTTCCCAGTAGTAGCATTAAAAAAAGCAAAGTTCAGCATGTTTGCATGATTAGCACAGTGTGGAACAGAAGCAACAAAATAATTCTCCAGTCTTTGTATACAAAAGTATGTGATGAAATATGCAACAACATATTTAATTTTTGCAGGAATGCCCCTGTGCATCATATTAAGTGCACACACAGTGGCACGGTGGATCAAGGCTGACAGGGTGTCCTGATGAATCTGCTTGAGTCATGTCACTCTGAGAAGGACAGCCAGCCCACATGGATGCATGTGTGTTGGATGTTGTGCTAAAAAAAACAACTAAATGGCTCATAAATCTCATGAGTATTTTTTGATGGCATTATTTGTCAGATTATTCCAAATGACGGTTACAAAAATGATTCATATGACACTTTGCCTTTGACGTTTCAAGGCAGGCAATGGAGGTGGTGAAAGGGGAATTATACGCAAGAAGAGAGCTTAGCAGTCAAATCAAATGATAATGTCTCATCAATATCAGCAGTGGAAAGTAAGTACATTTACTCAAGAACTGTACTTGTGATTGTCGATGCCAATAAAGGCTTTTTTTTTTTAATTGAATTTTGAACTGAACTTACAAACTTAGTGTATTTTCTTAGTTTAATACTTTTCATTATGCCACTTAAAAATGTTTACCATTGGTTTCATTTTTTCAGCACAACTTCACCTATATAACCTGATAATTTATTTTTTTTCACTTTGACTTACTGGATCAACATTTTGAACCCAAAAGATACAAAAAAGATAAAAATACTTTCAGAACACAATCATGCTCAATGAAGAATTTTAAATGTTGCAAATGTGAACACAGGTTGCAAATACAACATATAAGAGGTAAAATTAAGATATCTGTATACTTTTAGACAAAATATCCTGAAACTCCAGTTTTACTTGGCCTTTCATCATCAAACAAAAACTGGAAAGGAGTTTCAAGCCAGGACTTTAGAGGGAATGCGTGCACCACTAAAGTAATAGACATAATAATTTATTTAATTTAGTAGGCATGCAAAACACAACAACTGAGTATATACTGGGCAGTATGTTGGTATGTGATTCCGATCACAGCCAAAGATGACCAAAGAATTAGTTTGTCTTTCCTCTCCTCTTAATGGTGTCACAACCCCTCAAATTTATGTTATTACCCTTTGGAGGGGCCTGACCCCTAGGTTGGAAGCAAAGACTGTATATAAATAATGGACGTAGTCACCGTGACGTCACCCATTGGTTTGTGGCCCGTCTGGGGCATCGGGTTCAGCGTTACACTCGTCGCCATCTTGTGTCGCCATCTTGTTTTTGGAAAAGGGGAGCAGACCATATTTGGACTGTGGAGGAGCGAGAGGGATCTGAGGACACTGACAACACGCCTCTCTACACCGGCAACCTGACTGAGCGAAGTCGCTGCTAATTCATGTTAGCATTAGCTGTAGCATTAACTGGAATGTTCATTTTGGCTAGCAAAAAACAAAATGTACGTTACTTACCTAAGAAAAATGAACAGCAACTCCTTGAAGTGTCTGTTAGTCCAACCAAATGCTGAGCAAGACATTTTTAATGAACAAAATGTTGAAATAAATTAGATTAAATGAAAATACAGTGTGGAAGGGTCAAAGTTATGATACCAAACATCCTTTTTTTTCAAAAAAAACTTTGACACATTGCTTTTCTTCTCTTCTGATGACAGCTCACCTTAGTAGTGAATCAATCAAAAGTAGCCATGCCCCAAATCATACGATTCTGTATCTTCTATTTTCTTCTAAATGGGGCCATTATTTACATTATTAACATCAGATTGTCTTGAAGATTTTTTACTAGCGATTGAGACCATAGTGTTGTTCTAAAAAAATTCTGAGGTAATAATCAAGTGAGAAGTTTTCTCATTTTGTATTGAAATGGATGGACCCAAATGCTTTTGCAACCTTCGTCAGCGCCCCTGTTGGAATTTTCGGTAGAATGCAGCTTAAGGCACTTCCTGGTTTGTCTCACTGCTCAGACCCGGAGGTTGCCGCTTGGTTGGAAGCCATTGGACTAAACTTCTGTATGAGGTATACATCATCCACCGTGTACCAATAAAAGGTTGATGTCACGGTTTGTTTTTCAGGAAAGAACAATGTAATGGATTGAATGCATTGTATATCATATTAGAAAAAAAAGATATTGTGCAGTGTGTCAGGTAGAGATGTAACACAAGGTTATCTGACCTTGTCATGGAATGCATTGTCAATTGAGGCAAACTGATCCAACAGCTCCACTAATTCATTCATCTAAATGTTAGTGTTAAATGATGAGAAGTTGCCCTTGTGAAAGACACCCACCCTCCCACCATCACACACACACACCATTCCGTTTTTTCTGCATCGACTGAAAACATCTGTTCTTTTACTGCCAATTTTAGTGCCTCACTGTCATTTCTCATATAGATTGATTTTATTAGGTTGTAAATTTTACTGCAGCCTATATAACGCTCGGTAGAACTGTGTAATAAAACTCCTCTTGCCAAGCACAGGATTTTAAAATCATATGAACTATTCCTTCGTTTAAATCTTTTGTGTATGTTAGTTCAGCGTTAGAAATGCATATGTGATCAGTAACGCAATGATCACAAATAAATCATATTTTATAAACACACACACGGTGTCTAATAAGGACAGCCAACATATAGGTATTGTCAATATAATGCTACATAACTCCTCATACAGATGTCAGGGGGGCTGTTTAGAGTCCTGTTTATTTGTGTTCATGCTCATTGGTGAAGATGTTCGACAGGAAACAACCCTCGTGGGGGACGAGCCCAAACAACATAAAGCTACAGCAAAAAACATCCAGAAGGAGGGAAATTAATAACAAAAAATGAGTAGGCGTTAATGATTTTCCATAATTATTCCAGTCTTGCTGGCTCATAAATATTATGCCTCCTTTGATTTATTTTTTGCCCAACTTTTCTTTGTGGTGCACAAGGGAAAACAAGTGCTGCATCTTTTTTCTTTCTTGCCTAGAGTTAAGTGAAGATCGATTTTATTCTCATGTTTAATACAAAGCTACAGAGAGTAGGCTATTAGGTTAGCTTAGCATAAAGACTAAAAGCACGGGGAAACAGCTAACTATGTATGTAGTATGTAAAACCCTCAACATTTTCATTTGTGCACAGATTACACAAAAGACTGGTGTGTTAATTTGTGAACTTTTTAAATCTCTTCTTGCCTCTTCAAGTCTTTATTCTAAGGGGAAAAGTGATTTACACTTAAAGGGAAGTCGTCAAATGATGCTTATATTATGGCGCCCTGCAGGCATTTTTTTTTCTTCGCTGTCTTGAAACGGGTATTGTGCCTACCAGAAAAACAACTTTGATTGCTGTGCTTGTTCAGCCTTTTAAAATAATAATTGTGCTTCAAAGCTCATGCGTCAAACACTTTCTGTCAGACGCCTTAAACGACAGTTAAGTAGTACAGCATAGAGCGGTGAGTGATGAGTGGTATCAATCAATAAAGTTAGCATATTTCCTTGAACCCATTTAAGCCTTGTTTTCCATTACATAGACTGTATAATGAATGGACGACACCTCTCCACTTCCTCCCACTGAACAGTGAAGCTGAGATATCCCCGCTACAGCCGCTGTCATCTTCCGCTGATGATGTCATTTGGAGCCACAGTCTGTGCACAGTGGAATCCGCAGTGTCAAGTTCATCGGCTGGTTAGAATGGGAAAGTAGTTATGTTCCCTCAGATTAATAATATAATTTCACCTGCCTTTCATACATTTCCACAGATGACAAAAAATGTTCAAGGAGGAAAGATTTTAGTTGTTCAGAACTTCTGGTTCCATTGGCACCTAAACAAGGGGTGACAATATTCAGTGGCGCTGCCCTAACCTTAACCCTGACTAACATAGGGCCTAATTTTGATTGGGAGGAAAATTGAAACCCCACGAGAACTACCAAACATGAGAGAAAACCATTTTTGGGTAGAATGTATTTGATCCCTACTCAGGGGCAGGGTTTATAACATATACTGCAGCCCGCCACCAGGGGGCGATCACGATGTTTTGGCCTCACTTGTGGGGAGCCGTTATGTCCTCCATCATTATTTACAGTCTATGCTCCATTGCATGAAAACAAATGGTGAATACTGGCAGCCACTTAAAACAGTTCATCAGTGTCAGAAGTTATCTAAATGTCAGAGGCATCCTTTAATTATCTCTGAATACCAACTGATGTAGAACACACACACACACAAAAAAAGCAGAGTTTGTGATTCCAGAAACATGTAAAAGCTTAAGTGAAGTCAACAACAAAAATGAAACACATGTAAATCACCTTTGTTTTTATGCTACATGTCTAAAAGATGTGATTTGCTTGTCAAAAGGTCCATGTTGGCTTTGTACCAATGTCATTTTTTGCTTTTAATTGAATTCATCTCAAACAAGGTCTTCCAGCTTCCTTTGGAGAGACCTGTACAGTCTGTCAGTTACAGACACACATTTGGCATGTAGTCGCACTGACTGATGCCGGAGAGGCATTGGAGCACAGCAGGGGATTGTCTGACATGGCATTCACACAGCACAGCTGGCATGACTAGTAAGTGTTTGACAGCTGCACGAGAGCTGCATGCTCACAGATCTGCACACACATCAATAGGTCTCACTGCAAACTCAAAGCCAGCTTCAATGACACGCATGTTGGCCAGCCAGCTGAATGACAGAGGTCAAAAGCTGTTTTTCTGGCCGTTATTACCCAAACATGTACAAAATATGGATTTGGAAACATAAAAACGCATCCAGTGAGCAACTTGGTGGGCTTAAACTAAGTACTAATGGAATATGCTCCACTGATTATCAATCAAGTTGCATGGCCAGAAATCCAAGTGTGGGTGGGCTAAAATCAGGAAAGCCTAGTCAGTCCAAGACCAGTATGTGTGTAAGAGTTTAATCAGTTGAAAAAAATAAATAGGGGGCACAGCAGCATATGGCCTAGCACACCCTGATAACAAATACACCAACCCTCGCCAAGACTTTTGCAAAAGCAAACAGCCTGTCAGAAGCAACATCTATACATCCATTTTATCCTTCAAGAAAGACAGAAAACTGCAGCAAAAATACACCACAGTCATTAAAGCTGAGGTAGGAAGCTTCTTTTTGGCGTAATTTGGGCAAAAATACCATAATAATTTTTTTAACATATTGTAATTCAAGTGTTCTGTGACAAGACTAGACTTCAGCACCTCCTCCTTGGCTCTGTTTTGAGGCATTAGATCTGGCTTATGTCAACGAACTTCACACAGATAATTCAAATGCAGATGTGCATGCATTTCCTTCTGTGAAAGCCTGATTCTTTAGCCTTCTGCTAACCATCGAGTAGTTGTAGTTTATTAAGAACCAACCACAACACACACAAATCTTTAGGGCTATGGTGATTATTGCTTTATGGCATTAAACACAGAAAATATGATTTTCAGTGTTTCAGGTGACGTCATAGTGGTGGGAAATGATTGTCCGGTTCAGTAAAGCCAAACACAAAGCAAATTCCAAGGAGGGAGAAAGAGTGTACACATATCATCTTCCTGTAAATAACTTTTGAAAAGTCACCTTCATTTTCAGAGTTAAACTATAAAAAATAGAAGACCAGGCTTGGCTGTTACTTCCACCATCGACAAACTTAGACTTAAACATGCTTTACAGCAAATTTACCCCATATTATGATGTATATTTATTATGCTATGGTTAAAAAATAAAAATATTCCCCATCCCACTTTCACCTTTTATTTCAGGTTGTTTTTGCTTGGATGAATAGTTTCTGTGTCCGTGCAAACATATAGTAGAAGTTAGACTCTCAGTAGAAGTTAGACTCTCAGCATGATGAATGGATAAGACGCCTCCACACTCCGGTGTGTTTGACCTTTCAACAGTGAGAAAGAGAGATACAGACTCCAGGTACCATGAACACTGGACCCAGTAGTTTCGAGAGCAAACACTTCCTTTAACAAGGCAGTGTAACACACAGTGTGTGGGACCCAGCTTTGTGCCGATGAATAAGCCATAGTCAAGCATTGCAAGCATTTGTACAAGTGATTTATTTATTTATTATTACTTTAACAATAAATTGTGTTTTTGGAACATAGAGGGGGTAAAGTGTAGTGGACTCATTGGAGTTTCATCTGTTACAATGAACAATGGGCTGTTTATGGACCTTCTCTTCTGGCAGCACCATGAGGTTGACATTTTTTTGTTCACTACGCCAATACAGATTTGACTTCAGACAGGTTTAATACATATGGAGAGCCGAAATGATGTAGGAGGGGAGGATTGAGGTACTGGATGAAAGGATGAGGGTCGAACGGGCACGGGAAGATGAGGTGAAGGGATGTAGGGAGACTTTGGACTTACAGATGGATAGATGGTAGCGGAATTAGATGTCGGCTCGAGGTGGGGAGACGTAACGTCAGTAACCAATGGGTTCGAGAATCCGAATGGGGGTTGTGAGAACAGACTCACCAGTGAAGGCAATGACTCAGGTGTTTTAAAGGAGTATGATGTGTTTGAGGTGTGGTCTTTGTTCCCACACCTTGTTTTAGAAGCTACATTTAGTGAAATTACTTCACTTATTGGCACAAAATTTGATACAGAGATGTATGGTTCCCAAAAAGATGAATTCTACTGACTGGTGATCCCATTGACTTTTTCTTCGAGCACCAGCAACAGGTCAAGGTTTTCACTTACATACCTACAAAACTAATAACATTCCCATCAGCTGCAGTTGTAATTTGTGTGCACTGCTAATTAGCAAATGTTAGCATACAAAGCTAAGATATTGAACGTAATGAACACCTGCCACACATCACCATGTTAGCATAGTCATTACGTGCACACCTCAGTGAAGTTCAAAGAGGTTTTTATGCTTGGATGAGGTGGCAAAATCACAATGCAACAAAGTTCAATGGAAACAGCAAATAAACAATGGAGCATCTGACTTCAACCTAAATGAAGCTTCTGCTCCACTGAAAAGACAAAAATCTCATCATTGCTCCATACAAATCAAAAACTTTGTTACATTAATAGATGAAACTAATTGTCATGGTGATGAGATATGGAACACAGTTGCGGACTCGGGGTATCTTAAAAAACTGTAAGCAACTGGATGGGAGAGGGAAATATCTAAATAAGACAATAAGAAAATAAATATCAAGCTCGCTTGGATAAGGAGGAGGGAGAAACTAAACCATCGCTGCTCAGCAGCTGACTTAAAAAACTATCTCAGGGAGTAGAAGATAGGCCTAAACAAACGATAAACAAAAACAAAAATGGCTGTCAAGGAAGCCTTTAAATAACACAAAGAGCTAGGTTTAGTAATGACCCAGGGCAAAGAACCAACAAATTAGGAATTGATTACGAAACACAGGAAATGGGAGAGGAGACGCTTTCACTGCCTCTGAAGGCGAGACAATCAGCACAGAGCACTGGAACCCAACTACATATGTAGGCCTCACACACCTGGTCCAAATCAGGGGCAATCAGAGACACACACCTGACTCTGCACTGAGCTGATCACTGCTCAACACTCAGCAAGTGTCAAATATGAGTACCCCTCACACAAATAGAAATATCATATATCCACTGAGTTTTCTCTCAACCTGTGACAATTTGGCGCCACCAAGAGAGAGACAAAAACAGCTGAAAGTGCACTTTGAACAGAAAGCATTTTTGGCCAAACCGTAGTCCATATCATTGAACCGACTTCACTTTGAGCGTCCTGAGTTCTCCCTGAACGTCTATGTTACCGGCACCAGACCTAGGGGAAATCTGGACGAGCAGCAAACAGGCTAGGGAGCCCTGTGTAACCACTAGAGTTAACACTGTAGCTCTGTGGATTGATAGAGAGAGGACCAAAGTTAGCGTCTTTCTCATGCCAGAGCTTGTTTATTTCTGAGTACATATGCTTAACAAGATTTAGAACACACTTTCTTACGTTACCAAATACTACGGCCATTACTTACACTTTACAAAACTATAGCATGAAACTGAAGTTAATGGAAGAACTACTCAGCATGACGAAGCATGTCGTGACAGTAAGCTACAAAACAAGGCATGCTAAACTTAACACACATCTCAAAATCCTTTTAAAATATGACAAACAATTAATAATGCATTCACATTACTTTCGGAACTTTTTAGCATGATGAAGCATGTTGTGACAATTAGCTACAAAACGAGACATGCTACATTTACCAGACATCTCAAAATCACCTTAAAACATTACAAACAATTAATAACGCATTCACATTAGTTTCGGAACCAAGCTAAAGATAGAAAAATTTGTTTTGCAATACCTGTGGATTGATAGAGAGAGGACCAAAGTTAGCGTCTTTCTCATGCCAGAGCTTATTTCTGAGCTGCGCGTGAGCAGAGCCTGTAGCTATTGTCTCCCTAGTGGATCCACAGCAGCACCAGAGCACCACCTACTGATGCAAGTGTGTATTACCTTGATGTAAAGTCTGTATTGAGAATGTTCGAATAGTTCAGTTATTACAAAAAATAGAGGGGGTGTCTATTTAAATTAAAAAAAACTAAAAATTTAGCATTTTCCAACCTACTATATCTACGTATGTGTTTTGTGAAGCAAAATGAAGAAATTGTTTTTTTAGAGTGATCAGAAGAAACTGGTACCTCTGCTTTCCTCCGAGCCGGTCGATTTGATACCTTTTTTGTGTATGTGCGGCCAAAACTTCGGGAGGAGTAGTCGACCGAAAAAAGCACGGAAGAAACAGAAGAATAAACTGGAAGAAGCCCAGTGGATAGTATATAGTGTGATCTTACAATCATACTCAACAAGCACTCATTTGCATTTTCTTTTTATAATTTTTCTAGAAATTCTGTTGAAATTTGTGGCACATTTTGATAGAAACCTAATTATTGTGAGGAATAGGAATACTTTTGCTTAATAGAGATTTTTAAACACATTTATTATGTTGTTTTTCCCATTCTGAACATTGTGAATATATTGTGATGATGGTGTTGTGGTGTGCCCATCACCAGTAACAGCACATTTACAGCTAATCCCCTCTGATTAGACACCGAAATCAATCCTGGTACATCTACATGAAATATGATTCTCACAGCCTGCTGACACACACACACACACACACACACACACACACACACTTTCCCTCCTGTTTATTGACTGTGAAAATGTATGTCCCCCTATAAACCACAAAGGTCAATATCATATTTGATAATGAGAGGCTATTGAGCATACATGTCACATAAATGTGCTGTGCTTTATTCATGTGCTTCTGAATATATTAGTCTGGCCTTTCACTTTCATATCCTTCTGCAGTGGTGAAATCTTTTTGAGTTGAAATCTCTTTGTGTTGCTCTATTAAGTAGATTACTGATCCACCCCAGTTAGATACGTAGTGATATGACTTTACATTGCTAATAAAATATCCCATCTGTCTGTTTTTTCTCTCTGTTCCACAAGAACCTTTAGTACGTGTTAGTTTATTTTAATTGCTAATAAGCATCAGTCAATACTGAAGCTACTTTTTCAAATTAGTCTACATTTAATCTCAGCTCCAGAACTCGCTCAAACCACCAAAACACTGCATACATGTCTCAAAATAATTCTCACTTCTCAGAAAACACACATTGCCATTTAGATCTTATTGACCCTAAACACTAACAACAGGGTAAATAAGTAATGAACTTCTATATTTTAAGTTTAAATAATTTTTCACCTATATCAGTATTGCATTATAGAATAATGCATTTTAACACCTTTATTGGCTGTACCAAAATATATTTAACAACAATTAATCAGAAATGCTGTTTTTTTTCTTGAGCTTTGGTTATGGTAATAAAAATGTAACAAAAAACAAATGTTGAAAATTTAAAAAAAATCACCAACATGTATAGTAGTTAAAGAAGAAACATTAAATATTGAATAAAAAAAAAAATATTGAACTAAAAGCAAAAGATTTTGTAGTAAATCACATGAGCCCCTTGAATAGAATACACTGAGTTTGAATGAGAAAAGACTTCCTGGTCAATGCATTTTGTGTGAAAGCAATGAAAAATGATTCACAATTCGGTCCACATAGACTTCTGTTTCACTGACTTTTGGAAGGCTTTTTGACATTGTTACTTTTAGTTTTGACCAATGCATGTTAGCAATAAAAATAACTGTAAAGGGCTTCACCTGCCAGAGTGCAAGAGAGAGGCTGCATTCACCTGGGCTCTGGGAGCTGACTGGGAGAAAACTGTAAACTGAGGCAATTTAAACTAAAGAGGACCACGGCATAAAAGGTCCTAGAGCAGCAGGGCACTGGTCATTAAGCTTGGTAGCCATCTTCCTACTATGAGCAGAGGGAGCTGCCATGTTTCTTTGACAGAAAGCTGCTGTCGGTGCTTACCTGAGAGGAAGTGGTGGTGCACTTTGAGCAATAACCTGACACTTCCCACTATTGTTGATACCTTCATGCTAACACTGAATGTTGCTGCAGCCCACCTGAAACTCTTCTTGTTTCAGGTTGAAATAATTGTGTTCGTGATTGCATCATGCTGCATTCTTTATATCAGTTGTCAGCTCAGAAATGGCTTTAGGGTGGAAGCTGAGCTCCCAGTCAGTGCCGTCGGCAGCTTAAGGCCATGCTGACTCTTCTGAAGCAGCTTACTCACCACGGAGATGCAGGCATAAGTATGTGCTGTCTGTGTGTTTATATATTCTCAGTCCAGTCTCAGCTTTGCTGCTGTGCTTATTGTTGGCATGGGCTTATTCAGTGTATGAATTAGAGGGTTTTTTTGTTGGAAGGGTTTTATTGCTTGTAGATGATGTCATGGCTGCTGGTGACAGATAAATCTAGAATTTAATGCCTTAAAAATGTTTTTTTAACTAACGTATGCAGTCGTTCATGTCAGACGCGGATTTCACAAGACAAATTTCTGACATTTATTTTCTCTTTGATTTTTCTCATGTACACGAACACATCTGACCAATTACAGCATCGTCTGCTGCAGACGAAGTCAAAACATTAAACATGAGTAATCTCAGAACGCAGTACTTCAAAAATTAATTATTTCATGTTGTTTTTCCGCCGCACTTTCAGTGTGTAAAGGCCTTTAGAGTCGCACTTCATAAAGTAATCTGTATACATACTGGTCATTGATTAAAATCATCCCAATTATATAGCACTTATTTCTATTGGAATTAACATCATGATTTCTTTGCAGACTTTTTCTCAATTCTTTATTTCAAAATAAGAGCATCTTTACACACTTGTGGGCCTCTGAAGCCCTGTGAGAACAAATGCTGTGATGCAAGGCTCCGGCTGCCTGCATAAACAGATGTGGCTAATTTCTAGGCTAAACTAACCCCCAAAATCCACCGGCCCGTCCGCAGTGCGTTGCGTGAGTGTCACGTATTTGGTCCGACCTCCACATGGTGTCAACACCCACCGGGAGAGTTTAAAAATTGTCGCGTCTTACATGCACCACAGTGTGTATTCTCAAGCTTCAATGTGTTTTCAAGAAAGATAAATGTGAGTTTTACACATTTGTGGGTGGTGAACATATTTATTCTAATTAATTAATAGGTTGTAATCTTACCGTCAATACCCAAAACATCTGAAATTGTGTTCCAGGCCTTCTCCTTCGCTGTATTGTCCTTGTAAAAAGGATTGGTGATGTCATATAAGACATTATTCATACCACTTTGCTCACCTCTCCTTGTTACCTGCCTCCAACTGACTTCTGGCCTGGTGCTACAGGTTGTGACGTAATGTTGATCTAGCGACGTGAAATACGACTGGAGTCTGCTCATGGTGTTTTATTTTGAGAAAAAAAACTGTAACTGTAACTGCAATTTCTGTCTGAATTCAGATCGATCTGCTTGATGCGTGCTACTCGCGTCGAGCGTCAAAAATAGAGCAGACGCGTAATTCACACATGGCCGAGCACCGAGATGCGTCAGGGACGTGTCTGAAACGGAGCACCACGGAGCGGGTGGAGGTTGATACATTGACTTTAATGGCAGCGTATTACTTGCGATGACGAGACGCTCACACGACGCGCCGCGGATGGGCCTGGTGGATTTTTGGGGTAAGGCTTTAATAAGTCTTAATTGTCATCCATCTATATACAGTGCAGTGCATTAACATTACAGAGAGAAATTAACTCATGTAAGAAAGGAAAGTTTATTGTTCAGGAGGGGGACATTTGCTTTGAAAACAGTCAGAGGAGCTGTTTTTGGTCTCTGTTGGCTAAGGTGACTTTGTCAGTAAACACAATAAAACACACCAATACTGGCAAATTTTATTGTGGTTTAGCCTCTAACCATAGCCAAAGGCTCATGAAGCAGTGTACATGAACGAAGGTCTGATAATGACACAGCTATATGGTGTCTCCTATTAAGGGCTAGAGTTTCTAAAGAGGCCAGAAGTTTGGTTTTCTCTTAGACCACTTGAAGTACAATATGCTGAAAGGTAATATGGAATTAATACCTAATGATGCCAAAAATAAATTGCCTATCCCAACTTTAAATAAATAAAAAGAACTGAATGTGTAAAAAAAAATTGATATTTTAAGTAAAACAGTGTTTGTTCCAGCTTTTTGAACTTCTTCAAAATGGTCATTCATATTTGCTTCCAAATCATGATTTATTTTATGTGAACAACTCTTCCCTGAAGGCTGAAAAAGCAGACTGAAGGTGATGTTCTTTCAGCAGCTTATTCAGCTGTTGCCTTGTTGACAGTGAGCGGGGAAACTGTATGTTCTCATGAAATGAATTAGTTTGAGATTTTACGCCCGAGTGTGCTCTGTTGCATAGCAGCACAAACATTTCTGAGACAGCCAAAGTGTCCATCTGTCCCTCTTCCCATACAAAGGCTGGCTACTGCTTCAGTGTACACAACAAACAAGCCTTGTCAAAAATCTACATTGAAGTTAGGCCAAGAAAACTTTTCTACTTTCAGATTCACTAATGATGTCTGGTTTCTGATGCTAAACCCTTTTGAAAATAGGTTATTTTGTTTCAGTGCCCAACCTTTCCACTCAGTGTTAAATCACCTTAAAAATATGAAATATGAACTTTCTCGGTACATGGTTTGCATGCCAACCTGATACAGTTTTTGGGCTATTCCAAAAAAATCCATGCACCATGCATAGATATCTGATACACATGTTAATCAGTTGCATGTCAACACAAGTAAAACCTAGAACTCAAAACGTTGCTTGAATTGCACCATCACTGATGCATCTTTGAACACATCTGGAGGTGTTTGTCACTGTAACAGGCTGGAAGATGATCGTCAGTTGTCTTTTGAAAACTCTAATTACATCTTCTTGGTCTGTCACTCCAATAGGTTACCAAAGTCAGTAAGATGAATACTCTGGGGACTATAAAAGTCTATACAAAATTTCAATCTCAATCTGGACCAAATCAGTGGACCAACAGAACAACACAGAGCCACTAGCATGGCTCATTACTTTCTGCTAGTGATGTCCAAATAAAGCTTCATGAACCATTAGTTGTGTTGCCTCCACTAGATGGCTCTCTTGTTTTAAAATAGGAATAACAATTCACTGTGCTGTCAACCCTTTGTTGCATCATCCAGTGGTTTCAGAAAATGTAAATGGTTCATGAAGCTTCATTCAGCTATCACTACTTTCTAAGGTACATGGTTCATTGGCACCAGTAGAAACTATCCACCCTGTGATGAATCCTTCTGTCCTTGACTATTTATAATGTATCCTGATTCCAAAAACGTTGGACGTTGGCTAAAGTAAATGGTCTATCTAAAAATGGAATGCAATAGTTTGCTTGTCCTTTGTGACATATATTCAATTGAAAACTGTTGTTAGAGATTAATAAAAATGAACTTAGCATAAAAAATGTATTTAGCAGAGCAAAAAACACAGATTGAATATAACAAGAGCACACACATAGATAACACTTGATGCACATTCCTGAGGGTATGCAGATGTAAGACAGAGACACATTCATAGAACAGAGACACACTCATAGTGATACATCCAAGGTTATGGGCTTGGGAGGAGGCAAACATTGAGGAACACTAGGTACAGATAGAGAGGGCCAGATAAGGAGAAATGTGTGTAGATTGTATTCCTTCAACAGGCGTTGACCGGAAGCTGTAACACCAAGAGGCTAAGGACTTAGCCTGGGGTGCCATCAAGGATGGGCCAAGTTTAAACCAGGGTGCTGCTCCAACAGTTTTGACCAATCAGATAGTTGTACATTCACATTATAAAACTTTGTGCAGCAGTAAGATAGTCATCCTTTCTATGACGGTGGTTGCAGTGAACTGTTTCTGATCAGATTAAGGTCCATGTACCATGTCCATGCTCATGAACACAAAAAAAATGAACACAACACTGTACTAAGACAATTTAATCTCAATTTAACCTCTTTAAATCCACGGTCAGGGGTCGGGATAGGGTTAGATCAAAGTTAAACTTGTTTTTTTTCCAACTGATGTAGTTTGATGAAGCTAAAAAAATTTGCTTTAATCCTAACCTTTTCCCTGCCCCTAAACTAGCCTGGGCAGCTGGGTTTTAAGAGGTTAATGTTCAAACTGATAAACTTTTATGTTATTAACCTGTTTTTATTTATGTTTTAAGTGTAGTTTAAGCGACTCTAATCTTCTTTGGAATCTGGGTTGTACCATTCACGACACTGAAGGGAGCAGGACAAATACACATTCAACAGATGTTTCTTTACATAAGCTTTTCACTTTTACAATTACAGTGCAATTGAAAAATGTGTCAAGGTTGGACCACTGACTGGTTTAATACCCACTTAACAGGCAGCTGGAGTTCTGTTCTCTGAGGAACGAGGTGTTCCGGTTTTGCCAACAATGCCTGGCCAATGAATCACATTCCATCATGCAGAGTATCCTTTATGTAACGGGTCCACATCCTAAGCAAAGCATTTCAGTAACAACATCTTATGCCACTCACACATATACATCCATTTAACACATTACTCAGATAATGGGAAGTGAATCCACAAATGTATTGCAAATCACATTACTACAGCAATACTATGCTACCATAAGTGGTAAAAGCAATTTTGCAAATCACCCTCCTCGTGGGTATTAAATTGAACCCTGATGGGCTCCATTTGCACTCAGAGCATTTATCACAATTGTCTTGTTTTAAAGGACGCTGTATTGTGAAGCTGCAGTTTTACTTTACAGCCAATTCTCCACTTGAAGAAAATGAAAGTAACAGACATCCTGAATTTGCGAGGACAGTATAAGGAGACTGTCCTATCCCAAAATACAAGCATGTGTCGTTTGTACAGCACTTTATTATAACCCATATTTGTAGTTAGTGAATATTATGAATATTATTTTATATTATATTATATTATATTATATTATATTATATTATATTATATTATATTATATTAAAACATGAATAACACCAAGACAGAAGTGGCGTTATTGTCCCGTGTGAAAACAAAAGTAAACAATGTTATTTGGGAAAATATAGCTTGACTTCCAACAATATCTCCAACCTAAACAACAGAATAGATAATTTGTCAATACCACTCATATCAGCCCATGTGAGCGTTTGTAAAACAACTCATATGGGCAGTTCACGGTACAGAGCAGAACAGATTGTTTTAAAAATAGCGTACATGTCATTATACATACACGTAGGTTCGCTGTTGTAAAAAAAGGCTGCAGTCTAGTTAAATTTATGCTACAAAACCACTGATAGTTTTAAGGCTAAAAAAAACCCTTCCTGATTAAGATTTATAAAAGACAGTTTAAACAGTAAATTAATGTAAATTAATGCCGGAAGTGAAGTAGTTACAAGGACAAGTAGAAGTGACATAGTTACACCCGCCCATAGTTACAAGTGCAAATTCTGTTATTATATTATACTCTGCCTTGCTGTCATTCATAATTACTATGGCCACTAGAGGGCAGGGTAGGGCAGTCTCAAACATAAATATCTTTTTTTTGCTGCCTGTATAAACGACCTATGGGGTCGTTTTTGAGGGCAGACCGGTCTGTGGCTACTGTGTGTCATGTTTTCACCTCACCAACATAATTACTTCACTTCCAGTAGTTACGTGCATTTATTTTTATTTTAACTATCTTTTAAGACAAACAACCTTACGTTTATGAGGATGTGTTGATCTTCTGCATTGATTAAGGGTGCTAAATTAAAAAACGCTGCTGTGGGTCTTATATAAGAATAAAGAACAATAACAAACATCATATGAGGTCATGGTTCGGGGGACTTGTTGCATTTATGACATATTATGATGTCTATTTCACCTGTCTTTGACTGTCTTTGAAAACTTGGACACCCGTATGTGTGCTTAGCCCTCCTATAATGATTCTAGAGGTTTACCTACTTTCCCATGAAGCCACAAAAGACTCAACCATGGTGGCAATCTCATGAAAACTTTTGTGGAGTTTGCAGTGTTCTTTTTGCCACCAAACTTTTGTCTAAATCTGTCACAATGGGTGAACATAGAAAAAACTATTGATATGCAAGTCTCTATGAAATCTGGTGTCCTTGCCAAGGTGTTTCTTTTCATCCATCTCCTCTGTGACTCTGCAGAGGAATACATTGATCCTGCTGACAGGCTAATTTGTCTTGTACATTCTGGTTAGCATTTGGGTTTTTTAAATAAAATCAGCTAACCATGCTTGATGCTTTCACTTTTTATTATGCTCTTACTTTGGGTCATGACATTTATTTTGAGCATAATGAAGGAGCCCAGAGTGTCACACCGGACAAAAAAAAATGGCTTACACTGATGGCCCATATCAGGCCATTGTCAGGCTAATATGTGACTGTCTAGAAAGGCCATGAAAAGATTGACACACTATGTAACTGAACTGTGAAAATTATAACAACTAGCAGAGTCAATTTTGCTAAAAAATGAATTTAAAATAATTCTAGCTGTGTTTAAAGTCACTGAACTCGATGGTCTTTCTTGCCACATTGGATGTCAGATTGTGACTGTAATATTTTTAGGACTATTTCCCCATACAGACTGTTCTTGTTACCTAAAAAAAAGTATTGCACTATAATTTGCATATAACCCATGTCAAAGTCAGGGGATGTAGTATAAAGAGCGACAAAATTCGCTTAAGGAGGGGATCAGGGTGGGTGGACAGTTCAAAAGTTCAAAAAACACTGGATTTTGGGGATTCATTTCTGCATAACTACGTCAAGTCGAAGTACTTATTTAAAACCCAAACCACAATCTTTTAAGCATTTAAACAAGCAGAGAGAGCAGTGGTGGTCGAGCGTGTTGGAGAAAGAAGAGAGGGAGCAGCCTTAGTGAAAAACAAAGCAGTGAATTGGAGGAATAAAATATTATTTACTGAATGCTTCAAGGCAGTGTGTTGTGTTCTAAAGCACAAATAAACACAACACGCCTCAGCACAACCCTGCAGGAAAGTGCTGCATTGTCAGATTTTGTGTAAATGCAGCCAAAGTGCACATTTTATCCTGCCCGCTGTTCCTCTCAGCTCTGTGCAAACTGCAATCTCCAATATGTAACCTTATGGATTGATTGAACATGCACAGGGGCTTCAATTAAGGAGGCCACAACAGTCAGTGTGGGTCAAACACATGCCATTTATTTTACAATATTTAAAACTCTATAAAACACAGTCAAGAAAAGACAAGAGGACAGACAGTCATATCACGACTGGGAAACCAACCATCCACTGCCTAGGACACTGGGAGTATACTAGATGTTCAAAATAAATATAAACCCAACACTTCAAATAAACACACCACACTAATTCAATGTGCAACCACAAACCATATCACCATCTAAAGTGAACTCCCAGCATTTCAGCCACACCGTTGAATGGAGGTTCCCACCAGCCACAATACTAGGAACAGAAGAAGACAGAATGTTAAAATCCTAAAACTACACAACTCAAATCTAAAATAATAAAAACAATAAAATCAATATGACTAAAATATAAAATACTAAACTAAAATAAACGGCAGTCAGTGCTATGCCTAAAAACAAACAAAGCACTGTTAGTGTTTCAGTCCTAAAAACAAATGACAGACCCACAATTAAAATCATTAAAATACAAATACCTCAGGGTGCATGCACCCCTACATTACCCTAACAATTAAAATGCTATCCTAATTCTAAAACAATGTTAAAAACCCCAAAAGTCCACCTTACCACACAGAACAGAGTCACCAGTCACAGCACATGTGTGCCAAACAAAGGATCTCCAGAAAGTGACTCAGGAGCTGGAGGAGAGACTGATTAACAGCAGGTGTGACTAGCTGTCTCCTCTGATTGGTCTGTGCTTCTGCTTCCTGGTGACCTACTGCTACAAATAGATGCAGTTTTATCTCCAAACAATATCTGTTACATGTTACTAAACATGTTTCACATGGCCTCAGATGTAATGAATATCCTCCAGTATTTCTTCTGGCATCAATGCCTGAAACATATCTGATCCTGTACACAAATCCAGTGGTATTGATGTCATTTTTTTTTTCCAGCTCTGCATGTTATTGACTCGAGTAATAATTCAGTCTTCCCCAAGAAATATGCCTTATTGAGGATCAGTGAGTTGGTGCTTTATAGCATGCACATTGCAGTTCATCACGGCAACTCACTCATCCTTGTCTTACCGTCTTACAAACCACAATTCACTGTGGATTTATTACACTTTTTGCTCAGACATTCGGGGCTTATTGTATAATTTTCCTTTAGTCTGGTCACCAGCATCTAGATTGCTGTATTTTGGATGTTTTCCTTGCTTTTGGCTGTGGGAGAGCTTCTATAACACACTCATCTTCATGGCCAGCTACCTGTCAAGCCTCTCCACTAAGGCTCTCCATCCTACAGTTCTTCAGGCAGACAGGCTCGTGAAGAAGCACCCTGTGAATCAGTCTTTACTTGAGATTGACCATTTTCCTCTCTACAGTCCTCACAGCACTCCCTGGTGTCCTTAAAGGTTCTTACCCCTCCAGGCTCACCTCGTTTTATGCTTCCACGACGGCGACATCTGTCCATCTGTCCATCATATTCTGGTGAATATGATATCTCAGAAATGCCTTGAGGGATTTTTTTTTTTTTAATTTGGCACAAACTTCCATTTGGACTCAAGGATTAACATATTTTCGCCCAATAAATCATATTCTAATTATGACAACATTTCACACAAAAAATAACGAATACGATAAAATTATGAAGTGAGGATGTTTTATATCGAAAAGGCCAAAAATCTACTTCAGTGTGACATCAAAATATTCTACAAAAACACTTCTCTGGTCTTCAATTCATGAATAGTAGTTAAGCAAATAGTGACCATATTTCACATTTGGTCAGATACTGAATTGATGACACTTATTGTGGGTGCCACTGCCCACCTTTAAACTGTGGTGATTGTAAAGATCTTTGCAGCAACATCCATAATCATATGTCATGGCTACATATGAGTCTGCACACACATGGAAGTACACTGTAACTGGTTGGCGGAGGCACGAAATGCACATGGTAATTCTAGTTTACCTCTGACCTTCCTGAGATGCAGCTCCTCACTCTCTATCATCTGCATCCACCCAATCCTGAATTACTTATTTACCCGCAGTTTGGATTTCAAATCACTGTTATCATTACAGCAAATTACCTTAACCCTCAAGAGGATGACTTTTATTCGAAGGTTGTATCAAAAGTAAGCCTGTCTAACTTTTAGGAAGAAGGAAGACTCAAAATGTTCGGTAATGCTTCATATTAAGGTCCTTGTAATAACCATTAATTAACAAGTAATAAGGCCCTTGTAAGTCCTTACAAGATGCTTATTAACATTATTGTGTGTTTATAAGCTTATATAAGTGTTAATAATGGCATTACAAACACCCATGACCCACCCATTATGTCTTTGCCATGCCTTTATTAATCTTATTTTGTTTGCTTATGATATTAAAATATACTTTATTGCTCATCTATTATAAGTTAACTATAAATTAACTATGCTTTTTGCAACTACCGGATCTAAAGCGAGAACAATGCCTTATTACTTGTTAATGAATGGTTATTAAGGACCTTATTATAAAGCGTTACCAAATGTTCTTCTTACAAATAAAAAGTTGAATTTATAAGAAATAAAATACACTGTTGTTCAGTTTAAGGTTTGCACTTACCATGTACATATGTGAGATTGCTTTTCAATACTATTCCCTCACTGTGGCAGCTATAGAATCAGTGAGGCAGCAGCAGTTACTTATAGAGCTCTACCACCACCCAGTGCTTTACAGTGGCCCTGCAGCAGACTGACACCAGGTGATTCAGCACTAAATGGATCCGTTTGCCCACAAGGCTCAGGTTCACAAAACTATCTGGTCCCCACAGAGACCACATTATACCTCAATGGGTTTTTTTTTTGTTTGTTTTTTTTTATGAAATTCGCTCCACACACACACACACACACACATATGAGCAGAATGTTGGCTTGGTGGCATCACAGAATAGAATTAGTCCCAGTGTAGCGTAGAGGAATGCAGATAGATGGATATGTGTGCGGTTGAAGCTGATGAGTATTCAGAAGAAGACACTGAGATGTCTGCAAGCAATCAGAGCAGGGAGATAGTTTGTGAGGATGGCATTGATTAGCAGGTTGCGACAAAGACGGCACACTGGTGAAGGCTCTAGTTAATGGAAACCAAAACTGAAATGCCTATACTGGCAAGCATAATAAATAGTTTTCTTTATGTTCTTGTCTCTGCAGTCACTCAATTTTCACCACTTACACTTGGCTGCAATCAGCGTTCCTTTGTTCTTGTTTCTACAGACACACATTCATCATCGGGGGAAGCACTTATCTTTACCACAGAGTAATGTGTGAAGCATCATTAAGGTATCAACATGAGAGCCGTAGCAGCTGCCATCAGACTCTGCAGGTGGAAATAAAACAGATTATGTCACAATCGGGTAGTGGAGATTGATAGTTTTGGCTCGTCCCTCCTGCACATTGGTATTCAGCAGCATTAGGCTTTATTTGGTGTGATACACTGTAATTTCTGGAGAGGGAATGTGTGTTTTGCCCTCTGGTTAGGGTGCAGGATCAGCCAGCAAGTGGGCTTAAGCATCAAGGATATTTCAGTCTGAAGATGATCTTACTAAATAGGAAACGCAAGAGAATGATTTAGTACAAGGATGAAACTATGAATAGGTGTATGAAACATTATTTCAATATACAGACCAATTAGAAAAAACTATAGTATGAATCAATGCATATATTTCACAAATAAACGATAGTATGTTCACGAAAGTGATGTAAGTCTTGTCTGTGTTGTCTCTTTATGTAGCAGATGGCAGTATTTCAGTTTAGATGACACTATTGCATTAATTCTGCATGGTACTTAACTTATGAATAAATGCACATTATGACAACACAGACTGTTGTAACATGAGGATTAAGAAATAATTGGACCATATTTATCCACGAGAGCACTTATCAGAAAGCATATGATTTCCTCAAGTTAGCATGTTTAGTGGGAAACATTTTTGTAGTTGTTTTTTTCCTGTCCTGTAGTTTTGCCAAAGTGAGTTAAATGAGTGTTATCATCAAGCTTATAGTTAAGAATATCTGTCTATTTTTTATTACATTTATTGAATTTTCTATTTTGTATTTATTTTATTTAACTGTAATGTTATTTTTTTTCCCTCTTGTTTGTAGTCTGATTCTACTATGTTCAGTCATTACTAGGAGTTTAAATGCTCATATTTTTTTGCATTTAATCAACTTCTGTCTTCAATAGGCTATAGTTGTAAAATTATTTTCATTTTAATTGCCAAACTGTAACTGTAAAACCACATGATTTGTGTTTATATTATCCATGTGATTTGCTTCCTAATTGATAAGAGAGCCTGTTGGAGCACACAAAGCACATTATTCTCTTTTCTCCCGGGCCTAGATCTTTGCTGTGATGAGCACTAAGTCATTTTTTATTTTAGAACATACCATATTAAAGTAGTCAGACTCTCACAGTGAGTTTTCATCATCACTTAAAAGAGAATAAATCTGATGTGACATAAATTAACCAGCAGCAACTTTAACTAATGCATCACAGATAAAAGGCTTCCTAGCTCTAACACAATCACAGAAGACAGACTTTTACATCCAACTTATTATATTTATAATAAGATCACTGCAGTCAATCACTTGAGATATAATTCTTTTTCTTTTTTTGCCAGAATACCCTGTAATTGCTTTACTACTTAGACCTAAACAGAGAACCTTCTTCTCTTTTTCTCTCCACGCCTCATCTCCTCCAAGTAATTCCCTGTCAGGAAATCAGTGATTGTGACTGAAGGAGAATGGATAAGATCGAGGCACAGTAGTGATGAAAAGTTCTAAGGAGGATTCATTGGTGGTGCTGAGTCATTGTACTGCTATCTTGTGGTGAAAAGTGGAAGTGAATAACTGTGCATCTCTTAGAATCCACAGTCATTGCTATCACATCCCTAATTGTTTTAAAAGATGGTACATTATGGGCAGAACGCTGACCTGTGTGGGTAGAGACTGAACTGTAAATACAGTGTCACAAGTTTCATCTTGTGTTATGTCTCTACAATATGTGCTGTGTGTGAGTCTGAGTGTGTTTGTGTGCGTGCTTTTTTTGATAATTTTGTGTCTTTTTTTAACAATTGTGTGTTTTTTTAAATAATTTTGTGTCTTTTTAAAATAATTTAGTGTCTTTTTTAGTAATTTCGTGTCTTTTTTGGGTAATTTTGTGTCTTTTTTAGTAATTTTGTGTCTTTTTTGTCATTTTGTGTCTTTTTTAATACTTCTGTGTCTTTTTTGGTAATTCTGTGTATTTTTTGTATCATTTTGTGTATTTTTTTGTAATTTTGTGGCTTTTTGGTCATTTTGTGTCTTTTTTTGGTCATTTTGGTCCTTTGTTTGGTCATTTTGATACTGTGTGCATGTTTGTGTATGTGTACATACAGATGTGTATGTGGGGAAGGGAGGGGTGGGTTTTGTCATTTTTATTGTCTGTTTTTATTCTTATTTTTTGTAAAGCACTTCGTGTTGCATTTATATGTATGAAAAGCACTATATGAATAAAGTTTGATTGATTGATTGATTGATTGATTGATTGATTGATTGATTGATTGATTGATTGATTGATTGATTGATTGATTGATTGATTGATTGATTGAGTAATAATATTTGAGGGAAACATAATTTGAATTGAATATTAATGCTAAACTGTGATGTTCATGCCTTAAAAAATTACCTGCACACACACTCACATGACTTGTTCAACTAGGCAGCTTCACTGGAACAGTTAAATATACACATATAATACATTGATCAGATATTAAAAAATATTTAGTCCATTTAAAGTTATTGTTAGTAATTGAATGAATAAAAGCAGAAGAATCCCGCAGGTGGGATATTCAGTCACCGCAGCTTAAAAACACAAAGATACAGAGATGTACAAATTAAGAAAATTAGACATTCTATACATTCATAAATAGGCCTATACATACTTACATGACTACTATTGATAGTTATTGTTAATATTGCACATAGGGTTTTTCCAGAGTATTTTTTGCATTGCACAGATATTGCATTAGTGAAAAATAGATGATTGCATGGCACAATAAATGAAAAATAAATATGTTTATGTATGTTTATTTTATATGTTTATATGAAACACACCTTTACATATATATATATATATATATATGTAAAGGTGTGTTTCATTTCAAAATAATCTGTTGCTTTATTTAATGAAAGGTTGTAGTGCAGGTTTATAGATATGATGTCAGTGTGGTGCACAGCTGTGAGATAGACATGATAACAGGAATGTTTTACAGCCATGCAATAAATACCACAAGCTACCACTTCTGTGAGTCATATTATTTTTGTTAGACTGTCATACTCTTGTGTCCGTCTACTTTTGTTCATGCTTTGTAATCTGTGTTTGGAGTAGGGCATGGGTCTCAAACTCACGGCCTGTGGGCCAATTACGGCCCTCATGATGATATTTTGTGGCCCCCACCTTGATATGACAGTTTAATGTGAGTTTTATATGAATGGCTTGTGTGTGGAAGGTCCCTTTAATTACTTTAACTACTTTTTTGGTAATTGTGTGTCTTTTTTGGGCAATTTTATGTCTTTTTTTGGTAATTTTTTGTCTTTTTTTTAATAATTTTGTGTCTTTTTTTAGTAATTCTGTGCCTTTTTTGGTCATTTTGTGTCTTTTTTAATAATTTTGTGTCTTTTTTGGTAATTCTATGTCTTTTTTGTCATTTTGTGTCTTTTTAAATAATTGTGTGTCTTTTTTAGTAATTCTGTGTATGTTTTGGTCATTTTGTGTCTTTTTTTGTAATTCTGTGTCTTTTTAAAGTAATTTAGTATTTTTTTCAGTCATTTTGGGTCTTTTTTTGTAATTATGTGGCTTTTTGGTGATTTTGTGTCTTTTTTTGGTCATTTTGGTCCTTTTTTTTGGTCATTTTGATACTGTCTCCAGCGGCCCCCAGGTAATTTGAGTTTGAGACCCCTGGAGTAGGGTAGAAGTGGAGGGGTGTGTCTGTGTGGGAGGCAAATCCAAAATAAAGATCACGTGTTGGCTTGAGTTTTTTTCAATACTGCTGAGAAACATCGCCCCCCGACGGAGCACGACAGTATGGCAAAAATAACACCACTTCAGGACGAAACCATTCATTTTAAAACGCGGCGATGCAGTCAATTATTTCTAAATACGTTAGTGAAATATTTAGCTAAAGCCTTAATATGGTTGAATAAATAAAATCTTAATTGTGCAAAACACAAATGATGACACGTGTCCCGTTACAGGACTTTTTGTAATATTTGTGAGGATTGTTTTGTTCCCCGTGCAGTTAAAAGCAGTGGTGCGGTCCGATAGTATTGAAGGCAAAGCTGGAAACAGTTTGTTTTCACCCAGAGGAAGAAGCGTTGCTGCATTCACCGCTGCAGCACCGGATTTTAAAAACGGTTGTAACATTTGTTTTATACCTGGTTGGGTTTTCTGTCAGCAGCTGTCTTAGCTCGCCATGGCTCTGTGCGGGGGTGTTGGAGCCATGGCTTTGCCCAGCGAGCTTATCGTCCATATATTCTCCTTTCTGTCCGACCGAGACAAGCTCCGGGCCTCGGCCGTGTGTTCCCGATGGAGGGAGTGTCTCTTCTACCCCGCGCTGTGGACCGAGCTCAAACTGCGGATAGGTGGTGGTTGTAACGGCGGCGAGGAGACCCCGAGGCTGGAGTTCCTCATGCGCAAGTTCGGCTCCTTCGTGCGGGAGCTGCAGCTGGAGCTCGCCCCAGTGGAAGGCTACCTTAGTCCCCTGAACAACGAGCCGTCCTCCAGCAGGATGGAGCAGCCTGACAGCGACCCGCAGCTCTCCGAGCGGTGGAGAGACGCCATGGCCACCTACTTGGACCAGGTGTTGTGTGTGTTCTCCAGCATCCGCAACAACAGGTAACGTTAAATAAGCTCCTTAATCCCATTCTGAGTGTCTGTATTTATTCAATTTCAATAATTCGCATGACAACCTCTGCGTAGTGTGATTTTTGTACTATTTGATGCGTCGTAGGAAGCTAGCGGCTAGCTAGCTTAGTTAGCTATAAACAAACCCTGACATTACAAGTTACGTAATAGGGTCATGTCTTTGCGGCGGAGTTGGCAGCCAACAGACTAAGTGTGTCTTCTGTGATGTGGAGGAATCTATTGCTCTTGCATTTTGTGAATGTAATGTGCAGAATTTTTGGATGGACTTGAGAAATCATTTATCTAACTTTCCAGAAAAATATGTTCTTTGTTATTTTACTCATTGAAACAAATCTGTTGAATTTGTAACCAATTTCTTAATTCTCTCTTATAAGTTCTTTATACACAAACACAGATTTGTCAAAGCTAAGCCAAAGTTTAAGGTGTTTCTACGTGAATTCAAGTCTCTCAGAATTGTAAAAGACAGAAAATGAACTATTTCTTCAATATTATGACAGCCTGATGAATGTATAACCTTAATTTCTAATAACTAAATGATTTTTTAAAATCATTATCAGTGACTTAATGTACTTCGTACTCTGCGTGACCAATGTATGTACCTCTTTTTCTTTTTCTTATTTTTTTCTTTTCTTTTTTACTGCTATTTCTCCTGATTTGTTCTTTGTTTCGTCACATTTGTTACTTGTAATCCCTTTTTGTCTGACCTCATGATTGTAATGTTCCTTAATTGTCAATAAAGACAAAAAAAAGTTCGCAGCCAACGGTCTCGTTATATCCTCGAAGACGTCGTTAACGTGCAGTAACAGTTTTTTATTGATTGGTCTTACATTTACATTAATCATAAAAATGATGTATGCTTCGGTGACAATGTCAAGTCAAACGCTCATCTGCGTTTCTTTTGTTGCCAGTTCTATTTTCTTTGTTACATTGGGGTCTTCATACCAGCAGATACAATGCAGCACTGGTGGTGGCTAGAGAAGGCTTTGTTGACTGTGACTTGCTGATATCAGCACTGGCACACACATATACAGTGCATGTATACACATTTAGCTCTGGTATGTCGTTGCATACTGTTTGATGTCATCACCTATGTGCTGCATAAGTACAATCTAGCCACTTGGCTTATTTCTGCCGTGGAAGGTACTATCCTGTAAAACGTTGCTTTGAATGTCAGGAGTCCAGACTTTAGTGCTCTCTGTTATACCTTCTCCAGCATTCTCTATTATATTCTACAGTGCTTTGTAGTGTTGACATAGCACCCATCCTATGCTGTGCAGTTCATGTCTTAGTTCTGCTGAGGGGGCTGAAACCAACATCTGTTGTTTGACTTCTTCACACTGAGCAATTTTCAATTCAAAAACTGGCTGACAAACGTAGCCAGTGTCCCAGCTCCGTGATGAATATGGCTTTGAGTTATAATGTATTCATGCTGGAATTGTGACTAAATTCACCACATCCAGATGTCAGTTTGTACACTGAACCTGGTCATTTAACAAGGTTGCATAGGTTGTAGTATGACTAAAAGTCATAGAGGATGCTCATTTTCGAGCCTAAACAAATCATCATATGACTTTTATTTTTGTCCAATATTGGCCTATTAAAGACATATTATATATGTTGTTATGTGACTATATATTTTGTCTGATATTCAGAAAACTCAATGCTTGGGTGATAGTTGGTGTTGGCTATTTCTTTTTGTTTTATTTATTCTTTATTTAAACAGTAAGCAATTGACTGATACTGAACATACAATACTAGTGTTTATTTAGCTATTTAGTTTATCTATATAGTATTGTAGGTTCAATGTATGATAATGTTAAATAGCCTTAAAAGTTATTTGTTTAAGGAAGCAGCCTTCTGAGTACCTTTTTGTATAGTCAAATTAGTGTAAAACATGCTGAACAATCCACACAGAAAAGGTCTATTTACATTCCAGCTCAGAGAAATACACTATATTGGCCACCATATCAGTTTTCTATGACTTTTTCCCTCATAAATTGGTATTGGTGTAAGTGTCTAAAAGCCCATATTGGCCTGTATTGAATTCGAATATGAGCTGCTACAGGCCATGTGCAGTTTAATAGTTCAATGCTGCCATAAGCAAACCAGCAACAAAAAATGTTGACTGGACAAGCGAGTATTTTTAGCAGTATGTCCTAAAATGTGCCATACTCAGCTAATTATGTTGTTTCAGTGCAATTCACCATTTTTATCGAGTCAAACCTGTTGACCAAAGATAAAGACAAATGCCAGCTGTCATATCTAACTGTACCTCCCATGTTATCAGTTGTCAGAAAGTGAGTTTTTCCTTCAGCTAACAAAGGTCCAACTCTTCTGATATTGGTACACGTTCAGAATAATGACAATAGATAACTCATTGTTCCTTTGTTGGTCGTTTCACACTAAGTAGCTGCACATGAGACTGTTG
Organism: Centropristis striata; assembly: GCF_030273125.1. NCBI lineage: Eukaryota > Metazoa > Chordata > Actinopteri > Perciformes > Serranidae > Centropristis > Centropristis striata. The sequence goes on from NC_081532.1 coordinate 18,310,782, forward strand.
GTTTCACTGTTGAGGCATTTTGTGAAGCTTAGCTCTCAGCTGATTAACAGGAAGTGAGCTGCATCAAACATTATGCACACATTACCTAGTAGGTAGGCTTTTCTCGTGTGTCGCTGCTTTGCACACATGTGGTTGATAATCCTTTCCCACAAACATTATTGTCAAAACTGATGCAGACATTCTGTTTGGAAAAATGTCATTGACCTCCAAGCTCACCTTGTCTGCTTTTCAAAGCATCAACTTTTGGCATAAAGTCTGCTGCTTGATTGTCTGCAATCTATTTTGAGTACCAGGGTATATTATGAGCTCTAGACAGGCGTACAGCAAAGTGCATGGTAGCCATAAATCTGTCCTGATGGGAGACGACTTGGCAATATACAGAACCAGGGCTAGATTAGGGGTTATGATGTTAAGTTATGATGTTGTGATGAAATTGTATGCATACTGCATGCAACAGTACATACTTCAAATACAAAGAAAATGATGCGATGTAGAACACAGCAAAGAGTGCACAAAATGGCTACAGTATGAGGTAAGCCTTAACCGTCTTTTGACGTTGTTTGGATTGAAAAGGTTTAAAGTCTGTCTCCAGTCTATTTACGGGGGTGTCTGTGGCTCGGTTGGTAGAGCTGTCACCCACTGATCGGAATGTTGGTGGTTTGATCCCAGACATGTCTAAGTATCCTTGGGCAAGATACTGACCACCAATTGCTCCCGATGCTGCGTTCATCAGTGTGTATGAATTCCTGGTGTCAGGTGACACCTTTAGGGTAGCCTCTGCCACCAGTATGAATGGGTGAATGAGCGCAGTCGTGGTGTAAAGCACTTTGAGTTGTCTCAAAGCGACTAGAAAAGCGATATATAAGTGCAGGCCCTTTTATTTACTGTTGCTTCTGTTTTTATATTTTCAAGCACCCCTTGTGCACTCCATGTGATAGAACCAGATACACAACTTACAGTTGTAATGACTTTAACAAATATTGACAGAGCAAGGAGGGGAGAATGAAACCATCCTTTATTGTTATGTGACTAGGTTCTCTGTTAAGAAGTCAAACAAAAATGAAATGGGGTATAATTCTTTTTCTAATGATGCAGATGGCTTGGTAATGACGAACACAGCAGAATGATGTTATTTCGTTATTAATTTTGAAAAGAATTGCTTGCTAAGCTCACTCTTGTTAAAGGTAGAACTTTCAGATATTTTTTATTTCCAAGGTCTTGTGCTGGGCAATAATTCAATGTGATCATTTATCGTCTTTCAGTGGAATCGTATTGTGATGAGAGATCACGATACACAATTACGAAATGATAACAAGCACTAGCACTGAGTCTATTATCTATTGTCTATTATATATATATTTTTTTTTTTTTTTTTTTTTTTTGAATTTTCGATCACAATGTTGAAAAACCAACAGCCAGATTGTGTTTCAGTAATATTTTTTTTATATATTTTAATCTTTTGGACTTCGCTTTACGTAGGAGTGAAGCTGGAGCAAATCATAAAAATGCTGATTTGATAACATGGAGGATACAAAAATATGCCTTACCATATTGTTAGACTGTTTATTGAAGAACCAGAAAACATGCTCTATAATGATGTGCATCACGATCAGGCAAAGAAAAGGTCTATATCGAATAGCTTGGCCATATCGTTTGGCCCAAATTTGACCACAAGAGAAAAACAACCCATGTATTTTAAATAAATTGCCTAAAGTAAAGCTTAAATGAATATAGTATTGAATACTTTTGGTTGTTTTCTATATTGCTAATGCTTTCTCTTTCTCTTGTTCTGTAGAAACCTGCGGAAGCTCAGTCTGTATGGAGACACCTGTGTGCTCCAGCAGGAGGGACTACTGGACAGCTCCAACCTGCACCAAATTCACCAGGGACACAAAAAGATCAATGAGTAAGCCTTTGTATAGCAACATGAAAGTAGAAAATTTTCTGTTGAATGTCAGACATGGTTAGAGTCACTATTTGTCTCTATTTGGACTTAAAATAGGGCTACTGCATAGTATTATATTTGTAATCGATTGATCACAGAATATGAATGGACAAAATAATATTTATCGTCTTTGTGATATTAAGTGGATTTCCGTGTCGGTGTCTGAGAGTATTATTTAAAAAATGGCACTGTTGCAAGCGTGTTTGGAATTACAAAGAGTGTGTTTTTAATTTTCAAATGGGAAGATGTTGACAGTTTTTCATCATCCAATCAGCAGACACAGAGCATCTCCAGCATCTCCACAGCACACAACATTAAACACAGCCACTGTGTGTGACCTGCTTTCTGTCAACAAACTGTTGATGTATGAGTGAATAATGTAGTCGAGACTGCTGAGGTGCATCAGACTGTGTGGATCAGCATCTGAAGAGGGGGGGGAACGATGATGTAATGTTTTTTAAATAATCCACTACACCACCTCCTTTTTAGCACATATTGGCTCTACTAAAACATTTTTTAGAATTTGTGAACAGATTTTAAGTCATGTTCATGCCAGCACTGTAAAATCTGAGAAAATTATCCTGTTGGTGTTAATAGAGTTCATCTTGCCGAGGTCATAAAAAGTGTTGAACGTTTGGAAAATTCTTCATTTCAGCCATTATTTTTTCAAAGCTACGAATGTGCTGAAATGTAAAAATACTCCTTAAAAATGCTTGATTTTTTGACAACACAATCACTCATATTAAACAAACATCTTTTATATTTGAAACAGAAGAATCTTGTAATATTTCTGGAAATTGGCAAACACAATCATGATCAAAACATGGAATCAAAGTAAATATTAACAGCTGGTAAAATAAACAGAGTGTCAGTATAAATTGATTGCTTTAGATTTTGATGTGAGGATAAAGGTTTTGAGAAAGGTGGTTTTTGGTTTAGGTATCTTGAAAGTGCTTGATGTTTAATCCTAAAAAGCTATACAAACCCTGATCTTAGCAGAGGCTTGAAGACATTGGGCTTTGTTGAGTGTAATGTTACTTTCTTGATGTTGCACCATGTACTCTCACTGACTGCTTTAAACGGCTAGAACCAGGTTGAACCCCTGTTGCCTTCAGAACTGCCTTAATTCTTTGTGGCATAAATTTAACAAGGTGCTAGAAACATTCCTCTGAAGTTTTGGTCCATATTAACGAGGGATGGCTAACATTTTCAGATCAACTGGCGGTTGCCAACCTATTCAGGCAGGTGTGATCATTGTTTTCGTTTTGATAGCCTTTCCTTTTAGTAGCACAGTCTCATTTATAGCAACCAGCGTGGGGTTGTTTTGCTCCTCGGTAGCAGTGAGGTGGGTGGCAACATATGAAATATGATGTCGATTCATACCTTCTATGCTCTGCCTTGTAGGATAAGTATGGAGGATTTGGCAGGATGAACCACAAATGAGGCAAACAATGGCAATTAAAATGTGTTGAAATATAATTGGCCAGACTACTCAAGTATAGACTATGCTAAAGCGAAATAAGGATAATTGTCTTCCACCCTCTCTCCTCCTCTGTGCTCTCTGCAGGATTCAGCAGTTGTTCATGGAGTTTCTGTCTAACAGCAGGCAGCTGAGGTGGTTGTCCTGTAGTTTCATGCTGGGTCTGGTGACTCCCTGCTCCTTAGCCTGCCTGTCAAACCCTTCAGCTGAGACCCTGCAGCACCTCAGTTTACTGGACCACCAGCTGGGTATGTGTTTGTCTTTTCTAGATCTGTTTCTCTATAACTGTGAACGACTCCAATTCCCAAATAGTTGGAATGCTGTCTAAGTGCTCCTGAGCCCATGATTTTTACAATCATGTTGGTTTTAAATTTTTTAAGTGCTGCCTGAAGGGTCGAAGGTCAGGGGCATCCCATGTAAGTTTTCAATGTTGCCCCTTACATACAGAGATTTCTCAAGATTCTTGAGAAATAATGGATTGTAGATGGTAAAATTGCTAATGTCCTTGCAGTTATGTGTTGAGAAATGATGTTCTTAAACTGTTAGATTATTTGCCCATATACAGGTGCACCTCAATAAATTAGAATATCATCAGAAAGTGTATTTATGTCAGTAATTCAATTCAAAAAGTGGAAATAACACATTATATAGATCACACAGAATGAAACATTTCATGTCTTAATTTATCAAATTTCTTCTAATTATAATCATTATGGCTTACATTTAATGAAGACCTAAAATTCAGTGTCTCAAAAAGCTTTTAATATTACTAAAGACCAATTTAAAAAAAAAAAAAAAAAAAAAATGTAAAAAAAAGTTTAATATTGAAATGTTAGCCTTTGAAAAGTATGTCTATATGCACTCAGTACTTGCTTGGGGCTATTTGACTTGAACTACTGGAAATTGACTTTTCTATTATATTCTAATGTATTGAGATGCACCTGTAGTTTTTCACACCCCATCCTTGCATCCAATCATGATATTATCACCTTTTACTATTTCCCTGTTTATATGTGGAATGTTTCAGCAATCCACAACTTTTCCGCACTTTTTGAAATCAGGGATATAAATGCAGATGCAGTTTATGATAACAGTAGTCGTAACCAGTAACCTCTGCTGAATTTCCCTCAGGTCCCCTCATCTCACCATCAGAGTTGGATCGTCTATCTAATCTTCATTCTCTGGCTCTGGATTTCTCTGATTTGACATCTGAACTTTGTGGTCTGCTGGCATCTCCACGTCGAACTCCGCTGCATCGCCTCTCCCTGCTGCTCAACGGCGCCGCCCTGGAGTTCAAACCATTAGAAGGGACAGCTACAGAGGACGACTGGAAGGCACTGGTAAAGCAACGTGCATCTGTGTTTCTCACTGCATTTTAAATGTCAACAAAACAGTTACATAGCCACTTTTTAATCTCGGCGCTCAAGTTTACCTGATCCTCCGCAGATTCGTGTGAGTGCCAACCTGCGAGTGTACATCATGGCCCTGGAGGTGGACAGCTCAGAGCTCCTCAGGGTCCTAAAGCCTAGCCTTCCTCTGGAGCGCCTCCACCTTGACAGCTACAGCACACTGGTGACCGACGCTACGTTGGAGCTCATCTCTCAGCAGTACAACAAAACGCTGACTCACTTCCTGCTCCTGAGAGATGACCCCGACTTCCCTGACCTCAGCATCAATCGGAACGAAGACCCGTTAGTCCTCTTGGCATGGAGATGTACTCAGCTGACTGTCCTCGTAATGCATGGTGAGTGCAGCTTTTTGTTTACAGCGGTCATGTATAGTATAAATTGGTTCAGGCTTGGGTGGTCTGAACGGCTTTAGACTTAACTTTGTGTTGGAAGCCAAGAGAAATATACTGACTTTATTTTTTTTTACATTTTGACTTTATTTAGAATCAATATCAATATCAATATCAATCAATATCACATTACAACAGTCATCGCCGTTTTGATAATAGACACTGTGATCCATATTTTCAGATTTTTATCTAGTTATAAACAAACGAACAGAACTTGGGGGTGTTTCCATCTACAGTAAGTAGTAAAAAACAGATTACAATTATTTTTTAAAAAGAAAGTTACACAATATTAAACAAAAGAAGGGCGTTTCGGGGCGATGTACAATCTCCACTTCTCCCAGATTTCCTCAAATTTGGCTTTTTGAAGCCTCACAGAGAAAGTGATTCTTTCTAAACATACTGACCTTAAATATAATACTCGGTTGCTTTTAATCACATGTTACAACAGGAACTTTAGCCTACTGCGTGTGTTTAATTTGCAACACAACCAAAGTTGTTCTTGCACCCAGAGAAAAGAGGCCATAAATTGTGAACATGTGCAAACCAGAACGCCAACAAGCATGACCACAAGAAAAGCTCAACAGATTGCAGTGTCACTTGTCAAGATAAAACCTAGTTTTGGACCCAGTCATACTCATCAGGGGTTCCTCCTGGTGAAAGATCTGGTCACCGGTCTGTCATGTGGTGTGAGAACCACAATAACTTTGAGACAATTACAAGACAGCAGTTGTTTGGCGCTAACAGTTCAGCAAACTGACGATTTTGGAAGTTGTGTGTTCTAGAGAGGGCCCTTTTTCTGAAAACCACTTCCTGCCATTTGGAAACAAAGCTGATTAGACTGAGAGTGAACCACACTGTGAAGTTTTTGGCAGCAAAATAAATTGAGCTGCAGAGTTGGGCGGCTATAATGTGTGGGTTTATCACTCTGTGAGACATATTTAACATTACACATCATTTGAAAATATTGATCTGCTTTATGTTTGTGAGATAACAGTTTCCTGTGTGGGTAGCAACACTTCAAACAAGAAGAGATCTGCTTTCTTTCCAGTAGTTTTCAAATACTACACACTAGTTGCTCTGCACAAAGCAATTAATATTTCTGTTTTCTTTTACTGCCATTTACTGGTGTCTTCCAAACGCCCATCCCTAGGAGCGACGTGAGATAGAGAAATTACTGTAAATTTGCAACCATTTTATTTATCCTTCATCAAGATCAGTCCAACCTTCCTGAACACATCTCTCTCTGTAGGTTACACTGTTTGGTCCCATAACCTGGTGGCCATCTCTCGGCTGCGCGGCTCCAGCCTTCGCGTCCTCACCGTCTCTGAGGAGAGCATCGACTTTGATCCGGACCAGTCAGTGTGCATGGAGGGCGACCCGGTCCACAACCTGGTCAAGGAGGTTTCCCTGGGGCTCGGCCGTGTGTGGCACCCTTGCCTGGATTCCAGCCTGGTTCTGTCCGAACCCACCCAGCACTTCCACCGCGAGCTGCACGCCTTCAGCATGGGCATGTAGGCAGGGACGACAAGTCCAACACATCACAGCCTAAACCGTGTCAAGACCAGGCCAGACCAACCAAGTCAACTCAGACCTCTGAACCAGGCCTAAAGCAGAACTAAGTGAGATATCTAAACTGGATCTTAAAACAATCTAAGAAAACATTTATGTGAACTGATGTGAGCCGATTGTTTTTATTTAACTTTTATTTTTTGTGTTTCTCTCACATTGGTTTTAGCACACAATCAGGTCCTAACATTTTCCAAATCATTCCCTGTTTTCTTGCTTTGCCTCTTGATTATCTAGTTAGCCAGTGACTTGGAAAAAAACAGATGAAATCTTTGATGTTTTAAATAAATTTTCCAATTAAGAATATCCCTTTAAAACTGTATATTCTAATTAAAACCTAATATTCAGTTTGAAGTCATACCACTCCAACCACAGACAAGACTTGAGTGATGACGATTTTTATATGTCTGCTAAAATGGGTCACTCGGCTGTGTCAAATGCCCTCCTGTCCGGCATGGCCCAGTCTGGTCTGGTCTTGATCGACAAGTATTCAGAGCTCGATGTCTCTCTTTCACCTTAACAACCTCCAGAGCCTCTGTATAATGTAACTTTGATTTGTTTTCTCTTTTTTTTTTTGACTGTTTTTCATCTCTCCCTGCTCTGTGTATAATACTGTTTTTTTCCTGTGTGGTGGTTCCCTTGCCTGTATAGGCTTTGTGTGTATTTAAATCCAGATATATTATTATCCTGCTCACAGCTAGAACAGGACAGGCAGGCGGGTTGAGTGATGGACTGGTGGGATTTGAGGGGGAATGCATTAGTTGTGGAAGCATTTTTCTTTTCTTTTCTTTTTTTTTTCAAATTTAAACTTTGCTCTTTGGTCTGTCCGCCTGCTCCTCTCAAGCAAACATTGGAGTTTGTGAACTAACCAATCAATCACTTCCTGGGTAACACAACCATAGCTGCTTCTTCTGTTGCTCCGAAAGAGCACTATGTGCACTTGTCCACTAGTTCGAGAGCCTTGGCAGCAGGGTGGGAATCTCCACTGTAATGTGGCTGACTGTGGCAGGTGCTTATCAGTTTTCTGCAGCAACCATGTCCGTGCTGTGACTTCTGATCATTTGTAAATGGTTTTATTAAGGATTTTGACTTACTGATGGTGTTATGGAGAATATTGTTACATGCTTGCAGCCAACACAGCTCCCACCCTGCTCGCTTGTCAATAGGGAGTCTCGTCTTCCGACTGAAATTCAAAGCCAACTATAAAAATCAGCAACAAGTCCCATACTCTACTATTCTACTATTTTGATCTGTAGTTAGCTGGCCGTAAATGTTTGCATCTTTTGTCTATATTCAGGATGAATATGATGATATGTCTTTGCTCCCCCTTTAGAGGTCAAACTTTCTGACTGGTGTCACTGGTTCCAGAGCACTTTTGTATTCGCATGTCAAGTCAAAGAGCGTGCATCACGATATGAAAGTCTCTGAGATTAGAAAACCTTCAAATACTTGTGCATTAGTACTAAAGAGGAAATAGGTTTTCATTCCATAATGCCATATATTTCAATTTGAGAGATCTCTGTGACTCATCCCAAATTCTTGGTGCGGCCATGCAAACAACACAAGTATTCTGTAGGCTCAGAAGGTGGCAAATTCCAAACCCAGGTTTTGCAGCCACGCCAGCAGTTCTGTAGACAGGACCTAGTTTTTCTCAACGGTGGATTTCTTGTTTTGAACTTTCTTGATAAAGAACAGGAAAAAGAAAAAGGATGCACTGAATGTAACTAAACTTTCATTCTGTTGGCCAGTCAGGTTTTTGTTCTATATTGAAGGCTTACTGTATAGCTATATTTGCCTCAGAAATGTGGCGATGCATATCTTGCCACACCAGTCACGGCTGCTGAATACATGTTTGGACATTGTAGGTTCCACTGATAGCCAATACTGGTTATTTTTTTCCAAGAAGTTGCACCTACAGCACAACAAGGTTTTAGAACATGTGACGAATAATATTCTGTCAGTCTCAGGTAGGCACTTAACATCACTATGACCAGGACAGGTGGTGATGATGTCGAGGAGGGTGTGTGAAACAATCAGTTAGTGTGAGATATTGTTTTGTTTATTATTATTATTATTATAATTATTATAATTTCCTCTTTAGTCACAGTTGCCTTGGAAAAATCCCCTTGTTTTCTGGTTGTTGTTGTTATTAATGATGTTGTTTATCTTGCCATCCGATAAACCCTCGCTCCACCTTGGTTGGGAGGGAGGTCAGTAAACCTAATCATACATTTGTTTTCAAAGATTAAGGTTGATAAAGACTGAAGAATGGCAAAAGCAGTCGGCTCATTGCACATGTTATATATCTCCAGTAGAGGTTGTTGCGGGCTGTGAAGTGACGAAAATCCATGCTGTCGATGGAGAGGACCTGCTGGGCCCAATTAATGTCTGAACTGAATGTAGTCCATTTTTTGGGGTGGAAGGACTTGTGATGGGCACAGGGGATCTGGCTGTGCAACCGGCTTGTTCCTCAGGCTTTCATTGACCAGGGGGAAGGCAAGACTTTGATTGAATCGTAGTCTCTTTTATTGTCTGATTCTATCTTTTGAAAACTACTTGGGAGATGCCTTTCCCTTAATAAATGAAGGACAAGCATGCCATGGTCAAAACACTGCCCAACAATTATCTTGTGCTCCACACAAACCTTATTGTGACCGGTCGATAACTGGGCCAAGTATTGTTACATCTGATCACCGCTGAAGGGTTTTAACAGCTGTGGTACATCGGTGTCTTACTAAGGGGTTTCTTGAGCCGAGTTTTGAAAGAAAAGCCAAAGTTGGGTTTGACTCTAGAGCACCTAACTTTCATGAGTAAATGTTGTGAGGAAGATTTCCCTCCCAAATGACTTCAGCTCACTCGTTTTGCACACCATGGCGCTTTAGAGGTCGGGGCAATGGCATCGCAGACTGTGAAGGTCCATATCAAGGTCTGTAGTTTACAAGGTTGACCTGCAATTTATTTTTATTTCCCCATAGACTGATATGGAACCTGAGTTATACAGTGTGCCAGCACTTTGCTTGGTTCAGAATGAATTGGTCCCAGTGGTGGGCCCTGTGGTTACCAAATGTTTAGCTCATCTGTTAAGAGGTCCTTGATGGTTTAGCCATGATAATCTCTCAAGTCCTTGGTCCATATCTCAGGATAAATGCACTCTGGTACCAAGAGTTACTTTTTAAAGGCTGTCTGTGGCTGTATATACATAGAGCTGCACACTCAGTGGGGAAAGCAATACCAACATAACACATTGAGACCAAAATATGTTGGTTTTTATCTTATCTTCTTCCTCCCCTCCGCTAATCTTTCCTCTCGTCTCGTGTTTTTAGAGCTCAACTTGTGAAGTAGAAGCTGTTATAGGTTTGTATTGTGTATTAGCATCACCTGATCAGGAGAGAGGAATTACAGCAGTCTAACGTTGAATGTAAATTCAAAGCAGATGTTCATCTGAGCTGAGCGAATAGATTTATTTTTACAAACAACTCATTTTAAAAGGTGATTTTACAAACCCCGCCCACCATGTGTGCTTCCTCCTCTGGTCCTTGTCTTCTCAAGTCCACGCATGTTGTTGGCTCTACATTTAGATGTCAGATCTCATTGTTTGGGCCGTCCAAATAAGCCCAGAATAAACAGAGGGGCTGCGGTCGGCATAAAACTTTATTTAACTATTATATTCCCATTTGGAAAAAATGTATAAGAAATGCTGTTTAAATCATAATTTTTAGAGGGATAAAGATGGAAGATGATGTAGAAGTATGCATGAGAGCAGAAAGGCATTGCAAAACAATGTCTTGTTTATTATTTCATCTATTAGTTTTTGTTTCTCTACCAAAAAAAACCCCATAAAAAATGTAGTGCAGTCGGCACAAAGAGAGCTCTGTGTCGACCTTACAAGGAGAGAAGAGGTGAGACAAAGTTCTGCCAGGAAGGCAAATAACTTTACACTCATAGGCAAATGTGATCAGAGTATGGCATAGCAATTTTAAAAACTCCTATCAGTGGAAAAACGACTTATCCCTGATCCCTTTGTGTCATCACTAATACCTAAATATTGAGCCATCTTGTGCCTGAAAGCTTCTGGAGTCTGACTGCTTTTCAAACCTCTGCTCTCCCCGACTTATCAGCTTTGTGTTGTGTATAGTTGTTGCTGTGATTGTTAGTTCACTCTTAAGGGAAGCAGCATTAGAAGCTACAGTAGCTAGTGTTTCAGAACATGTTACAGCACACACGTGTTTTAATTTCTCTCGGAGCGTGCCTGTGTTTTCTGTGCACGTTTTCATGTAAGCTTTCAAAAGTGTACCCAGTAGAAACGTGGGAATATGTGTGTGTGGAAAAAGGTGTCAGCAGTGCAGCCGTCATGTTTTCTGCATGCGTGTGTGTGTATGTGTGTGTATTTAAGAGGGGGGAGGCTTGCTCGTGTTCAGCAGTGTAGTCTTATCACTCGTACTGCAGCAGGAAACCGCAACAGAAATCCTTCGTTCTCAGGGTACAATCGGTTTTCAAAAAGAGGAGGAGGAGGAGGAAGAGGAGGGGAAGTTACAATAGCTCAGGCCTCTAGCCCACTCACATGAATAGTAGGAGTCACTGGATCTGTTCTCCTCCCCTTGATGTGTTTTAAGTTGCCAAAGACCACAGTGGAACAAACTTAACCCAGACACAAGTCTATCTGAAGTGCCCATGTACACACACACTGGCAGGAGGCTGGTCCAGTATTCTTTCCTACTCTAAACCTCCTTTTTTTTAGTACTTCCTGTTCTGACATTTCTTTGTTTTTCCTTCCTCTTAGTGGTTCAACTCCACTCTCCCATTGACTACTACCACTCTGTTCATATAATATCAACTGTACTGTGCTGGACTAGGTAAAATGTCAACAGTTTTGCTCTGTGGTTGGCGTGAAAAGAGACCAAATCAAACCTGTAAAAATGTTTATTGCTGCATCTGTTGTGCAGAAATGTTGGAGTTCACGCTAGCTGTATAGAATGTGTAGTATGGTTTCCTCCCTGTGAATGGCACTAAGGGTTCACACTGCTTGTTGCAGAAGCATTAAAGAGCAAAGCTCAGCCTTCCCAGTCCAGTGCAGTGTACTTCTATAATGTGGCCGACAGAGGCTTTAGCAGAGAGGTCTGACCACCATATTCCTCCCTCTCTCTCTCTCTCCCCAATCCACCCCCCGCCATCACCTGTTTCACTGTGAGGAGTGAGTGAATGTAAAAACTAAAAGGCGAGGAGGACGAGGAGTTTGTACACGTCAGGGACTAAAACACTTCCTCAGATGCTTCCTGAAGCTACTTTCTGACAGAGTGTAGCTTCCCAGCTGGGACACGGGCCAGCGTGCCCGATCTGATATGTTGCATGACTAGCCAGCCGCCAAGGTCAAATGTGACGGGATGTGTTGAGTCCTAGGGTTTAGGAGCTGTAAAGTGATTCGCTGCTAGAGATCTGCTGGAAACAGGACATTCCACACGGGGGGGGGGGGGGTCACTCAGGCTTCTTACAGTTTACTACAATTTCTGCATGAAAATTAGACTCTATATAAATATATATTCTATTTTCTTTTTACTTTGAATGGTCTATGTTTGAAGGGATAGCAGGACGCTGCTAGTGTTGACCAGTCACACCAGATTACCAGCTGGTCTGAGCAGAGTGGAGGTGTGATACCATTTAGAAGTTAAAGCGTGTCGCTCTTTTCTTAAAGGTCAACTGTGTTTCTGTGATGCCAAGCTTTGCTTTCACCTGATGCTTCTGCATCCTGAGGCCATTTTTGGGACCTTTTGTGTCTGGTACACAAAAGACCCCAAGTGTGAAAGCGACTTACACTGACTGTGTGCTGAATATAAGGACAAGCTTCCCTTTATATCATACTATCAATCTACCAGATTAAAGAACATCAATCATAATTAAAGCCCAACTGATGCTGGGTTTTCGGAGCCGATACCAATATTAGGAAGTAAAAAAATCAGATCCATCCGCCCATGTAATGTATATACCTGTGACATTACCAATACACTCCTCTGTTATCATGTATAGGCAGAATTGGCTTAACAGTTTGCTAAATTTGTTGTTTTATGATTGAAAATGACAAATGTTACATTTGACGCCAGCTGCATGTAGTTACATTGACTTTAAGCTCTTTTCCCCAGTGTTGAATGACACTATAGAGTTGACCTTGCTGAGAACAGCTCTGCTGGACAAACTATGTGGTGACTCCATTTCTAAATGACTAAAGCATCTTATCTGCATTATAATCTGCCAATACAGATATAGCTGTGATAAATCGGCCTATGAAATCAGTAGACCACTATACTGGTCGGCCTCTAATCACGATAAAGTAAGAGGAAGTTCGTCTGCGTATTTAGTACACAGATTAATACACACAGTAGCCACAGTACATTTTCACTATGGAGACACAGGTGCACCTTGAGTGTGGGCTGGATTGTTTCTACACTATATGCAGACTGAGGTTTGGGCATGACCATACTATGCTGACTGACACACAGCTAGCAGAGCCTTACGTTTAATGAGTTCTGCCATTTAAGATGACTGAATGGTTTGCAGGCTCCAGAGGGGAGATGAAGTGTGTTATTCAGGAGACTATTACCAGCAGTTACTGTACATTAATGTGATCACAGCCACTTCAGTCTGCCCTTTTGACCTGTTTATGTTGTGTTTATATGCATTCATTGAGGAATCCTGGAAGTTATCAGGACCCCTGTGGCCCGATGGGTAATTGAATCCACAGAGCTGGCCTCTAATGTAGTCCATCTGAGACAGTTGGCCTTGTTGTGATGGGAGAGCTGTAGATAAGCAGGGATCTGGGCACAACTGTCGTTACACAAAGAGCTGGGTTTGACACTTCTGTGCTGATACTTCACAGCCAATACTAATACCATTGACATGGACAGATGTGTGTTATTTTAGTACCAAAGCAGCAGACTGTGTCAGATGTGCATCAGTCGAAACAGGCCCAGAGCCACAGACACACATCAGACGTGAGCAGTTTCAGTTCCACTTTAATTGATGCTCAGTCTCAATGCCAACTAGAGTGTGTGTACTGTTGACTCTAGGGATGTTTGCAATGTTTTTGGAAAGTACAACTCTCGATTCTGAAAAAGTTGGGAAACGTAAATAAAACAGAATGCGATACCTGACTGAAGAAAGACAATATATTTTGTTCAAACTGATAAAGGTTTGTTTTTGTACTTGTGCACTCTGAATCCTGAATTTCAAAACACTTTGTTTTTATTTACACAGCATCCCAACTTTTTTTGGACTCAGGGTTGTATTCTCTAAATATCCATAGAAGAGAGGTAGTGAGGTGGTTCTGGGCCTTCCTGAAACCTCTTCGAGAAAGTGACATGTTTCTAAAAAGATTACCATAACGAGACAGGGTTTCCTCATCACTATGTGAGATTTCAAACACTTCCTGTTTGTTTTTGTTTGTTTTTGCCTAAATGCTAAGACCATAGACTACTACCAGACTTTGAATAGGCTCACATGGGGCTGGACTCATGCAGGAATGTGAAGAATCTCGTAAACATCCTGAAATATTTCTGTTACCTGGAGGAAAACACTGGATGTGCATTGTACTGGTATAAAATCAGTCCTGTGTAACAGATGTACATAGATGTGTGTAAGGCTAGATAATCTCAGTGAAGGGGAGGTTCGCACAGAGCCTTAGAGGACGTTTGGAGTCTCCTGGTTTTCCAGACAGCTTATGATCTCAGCATGACAATGATGTTAAGGGTATTATCATATATTTGCCACATTGTATTTCTAAAGAAGACACAACAAAGTGGCACTGATGGCCAAACTCTGTCAGTAGCTGCGGTGCGTACCCTGGAGGGTAGTGTAGCGCCTAGCTGTATCAAGGAACTGATAGATATTCATGCTCAGTGTCAGCCAACTATCTTCTTTTAGATTTCAGCTACTGTGGCTCTGATGTTTCTGGCTGCTAAACAAAGTCTTTCTTGTCAAGTCTGGAGAGCCAAACCTCCTAATTAGCCAGGCAGGCAGGCCTGCTGCCCAGTCCAGCCGCACAACTATGCAAGAGGAATGCATATAATCCACACTCTTCTTTTTTTTTTTCTCTCTTTTTTTTTCTCACTGTCACGCAGTAGAAACGAAGACGTATTAAGAACTTGCAATGACAATACTTGGCCTTATGATGATTTCTGAAATCTTTATCATTTTTAGTTTTAAGATCTTTTTGATTCTGGTCAGCCAGCCCAGCGACAGCAGCGGTGACGGCGGGCTCACTCTTGGTCTCTGTGAGACTGGCTAGATGGCCCCAGTTTTATCGTGGTACGAATGTTGTGCATTTGTTTAAAATCAGGACAGTTTGCAATAACAGCAGTCTTACTAGTGGCCACAAAGGGGCACAAGCAGTGCTGACAGCGCCCGGCTGCGTCTTTAGAAAACCATAGAGGAAGAGATATAAACTATATAAATAGATATATAAACACACACAGTGCATATTTGTATAGGTATCAACAATGCATTACCGTGGTATACTCTTATGCAACACATGTCCGGGTTCAATTTATGAACATTAAGTATATTATAAAATTACACAGACTTTGTAAATCAGAAGCTATGTTGTTGTGTGTGTTTTGCGAAAATGGTTTTACCATCCTTAATGTTGTATATTCTGAGCGTTATGTTCCTGTGTGATTGTGTTTGTTAAAGTGAGCACATAGCAGTGGGTTTTACCTTCTTTCTGTAAGCAGGGAACCAGACAGGACCCAAAATACAGCTGGACCAGACTTCAAATTACATGAGGAATATTTTAAATAGGTGCTTGTGAGTAACAGCACAGATTAAGACTTGTTCAAACCACTCCAAAAACCTCCCTCTATTTGTCCATGTGAGAACGCTGGAGTTGAGAACTTGCCTTAATCTACGTCTGTGAAACCAAATTTAAGACTGAAATAATATAGAATTATAACGTATTGTAAAGCTTTGAAACCTGTCCAGCTGTTTTTTGTTTTCGTCTGCAGGGAAAGAGTCCTCTCCGGCCGAGAGGACAGATTTTATCATAGAACAGTGTTGATTCATGGTTCTGTTGTGGAGAAACGTTACAAACCTCCATGTAAAACCTCTTAACTGACAGACGGCAAACACTTGAGGGGTCAACCTGCCGAATGTTGATTTGAATTAATGTTGAATGAATGCTTCTCTTCTTTTAGTCAGTGAATAAAAGCATTAAAAAGTCCTTTGTTTCCATTGTTTTTGTCTTTCAGTTTTAGCAGCATTCTGGGTAAACACTGATCAGATTCTCTAACCTGCTTGGGCCTGTATTTCAAAAATAATCTCACAGGATTATAGTGGTTGGATTGGATTAAATTTGGATCTGATCTGAAAATTGGGTGTTTTAAGAGGCAGATCTGAAGATTTCTGATCCCGAAGATTTGGATCCCAATTTATTAATCCAGTCCCATATTTAATCTGGACAAAAGCAAAATGCTATTTCAAAATTTAAGGCAGAAATCTGGATCGATTTGATGCCAAAATTCAGGATCATTTCACTCCCACCTCAGAGTGGATTTGATGTAGATTTACAAATAGCCTGGGCTTAACTCACCCAAAATGTTCATTAAAGGGTTCTTTTTTTAAAGTAATCAAAGTAAGGTTAACACAGCTCTGCCTCACTTCTTCCTGAAAACACCTGGGAAAATGGTTGCAATAAAGAAGGATCGAGAAAAGAAATAATAAATAGGAATAAATTAATACATCATCACTGTTCAGTTCAATCAATTACTTTCTTTTTTTAAGAATTTTAAAAAGCTCAGGCAAAGAGCTTGTTCACACCTGGATAATGACATTAACATGTTGGTGCTCTGTAATTAAACTGAAACAAAAATGTTTTGTCCGATCCACAGTTACCATGTTGTTGACTCCAGTACACAGTAATTATTATTGCATCAATTCTTTTGAAACACTATTCTTGTTGGTCTCTGGGGATATCAATAGTGTCACACTATAATCTAATGTCTTTTAACTGTACCTAGTCTGAGCATGTGGAATATTTATTTGTTTCTTATGTTTTAAAAGTATCAATACACAACAGGAGGACTCCTATAAATGATGGGTCTTTTTAATTTTGCACAGTCCAGCTCCAAGAAAATGTTTTAATTAACTGTAATTAAAGGTCTGGCATAAGATAATTATTTGCTTCCCTTTAGTTGTTTTTGAGGAAATATTTTGTTTTGATTTATTAAGTTCATTTTGTGGCACTTTAATGTGATTTTGTGAGTCTTTTGGGTCATTTCACTTGTTCGATTTTGTAAGGAAAATAATTATATGTAATAATTTTCATCAAAATATAATGGGAAATGTTATTTTAATTAGCAATTTTTACCTTAAAATATGTTGGGTGCGTTTTTGAAGTAAAAATGAACAGCAGGTGGCGGAAGTGCACCCCAAACTCGCACGCCGCCAAACCAAACCCGAAGAAGAAAAAGATCGCAAGAGAAGATAGAAGAAGAAGAAACAACACGTGATTCGCGCTAACTGGAAGCAAGATGGCGGTGGTAGTGCGGAGCTTGCAAGACCAGCTCGAAAAAGCAAAGCAAAGCCTGAAAAGTGTGGATGATAATATCCGTAAATTAACTGGACGTGATCCTAATGAATCAAGGTAAAATACAGCCCGAGAGGTTTAGTTTTTGGCGTGTTTGTAGTGGGAAGCTAACCAACTTGCTAGCATTCCAATGACTAGCCATATGAGCTAGCATGAGTCGGCTAGCTAGTTAGCAAACATTACCGCCTTCTTTGGTTGTTTTGTGCCTTCTGAACCCACACGGGGTCACATTACACATGCCCAAACCGATTTATTAGCCATATAAAAGTAAAACACAAACCAGGAATTTACCAAACTGTTCTAGAGGAATATCAGTCCGAGTAGGCCAACGAGGCCCTGCAGGCGTCACCCCTAGATTTACCTGTTTAGTTTCACTCAGTGGTTCCATTTCTAAAAAAAAGTAGCGACATAATTACCTAGCAAACAGTACATTTTGTTTTTAAGCTGACGAGACTAAGTGTAAAGACTGTTTTGTGTGTAGACTGTTTTGTGTGTGTGTGTGTATTGACCTGTTGTGTTTACAGACCGGGTCAGATGCGCCGGGTCGGCGGCCCCATGGCAGGCCCCGGTGGAGGTGGAGGTAGAGGCAGAGGAGTCAACCTGCTCAGGTAAAGCCAACAGCATTTATCTTAATTTATATAGTGCTAGGCCCAGCAGGGGCGGTTATATGGCATGTTAGCCATGTTTAAACCTCTGAAGTCCAGGAGATTTTGGTACAAATTTGTCAACTACCTATGAATTCATTTCTGTATCTGTTTAGCATTTCTCAGTCTGTCCTTACATCACAAGTTTTGACACAAACTTGGCTATCAGATTTTTCATTTTATATTAACAAACAAATTATAAAGCTGCCAGAAACTGAAAATACAAACAAAAGACACAGGTCTCTATTGAAATGTACCTTCTTTTTTTTTTTTCTTTTTTTTTTTTTTTACCATTTTACACACAAACAGCAGAATAAATAATAAAACTACATAACAGTCTATTTGCATGTAAATTAAAAATAGTAAGTTTTCGTTGTAGAAATAAAATTCACATTTTAAAAATGGTCTAGAAACATAAATGGCATACTGTGAAAGCTCCTATGATTGCACTTTCAACTGGCTTTCTCAGCTTGTCTGCATATCATATATAAATAAAGTTATTACTGTAAATAAAACATGTATTTTCAATAAATAGATGGACTCCAGAGGGTAAAAGTAGAAACAAGCTGTGAAAATTGGTCCATGCTTAACAGATAATAACAGATAATAAAAATGAATAATAAATATGATGCATGGAGAGATAGATGGATACTTTTTGATCCTGAGGGAAATTCAGGTATCCAGTAGCGTATGCAGAACATATTCAGAAACATTGTACAACCAAACACTACAGCAAAACAAACAAGAATGTTAAGTCAAAATAGAATATATGCAGTAACATTTTAAGATGCACCTGAATTGGAAGCACTGTAGAGGCTGTTCTAAAAACAGAAAAGTGAAGAGGTGCAAATATGGGTTAAATATATATAATATGAATATTCACCTCTTTAACTGACATTTGTGAATTTATTAAATTAACGAGCCACTACCTGGCACTTATTTGATACAACTAACTGATGTGCAGAGGCTCATATGCTGAAAAACATAATGTGGTTTTTCCTCCCCCAGTCACTCATGGAAAGCAAAAGTCTCTTAATGCATGAATGAAACAATCCTGTTACTATATTTCTTTGTCTCACGCCACACCAGACAAGCTAAGCTAGCAAATGGTGAGAATTCCAAATGGCAGTCTTATGCGTTTATGCAGATCAAAAAAACCTGTGAAGCCCTAACCTGCTAGCATGTAACCACTTTGTGTCCTTTCCCAGGCGTAGTCTCTCAGACATTGGAAGCGGCGCCCCCCCTGCCAAGCAGAGGGACATTGAAGGAGCCCTCATGAGGTGAGATTTTTTTTCTGTGCACTCAACTGTCAATCAGTTTGGTGATGGTAAAGCATCTTATGTGGATTAAAACAAACATACAGAAAGGACTGATGCAACTATTCACATCTCAATTAATTTACATAACAAAATTCTTAAACTATAAAAAAATATCTGTTTTGAAGTTTTGGTACATCATGGTTCATACAAAGTCTTGAAAATTTGAATAATACTTATTTTTTTAACCATAATGTATGCTTGTTGTTGTTATTTTTACCTTGGTCTGTCCCTGAATCTAAAAATTAGCAAGCATTCAATAAACATGACAAAACATACATAAGTTAATAAGAATATATATAAATACATTGTTGCTGTTAAATGTAGTGATTAAGGCCTCAGGAGACAGGAAATTGTTGCTTTAGGAACTTCGAAAGTGCTTTAATTCTACTCTTTAAAATGTGTATAAATGTTGCAGTTGCTCTGTCTGGAGCTATTGTGAAAAGTCTCTTATGGACAGCTTGTCTTTTTGCATATTTGCAGGCTGGCGGGGGTACAGAGGGCCAGGAGAGACACGCGCCACGACAGCGACGCCGAGGATGATGACGATGTCAAAAAAGTAAGAATAACAACATCATCTCTTGTGTTGGCAGCTCTTCCCATATGTGCAGCATTTTATGTGTTTTCAGGTTGGGAGCTCTGGGAGTATTTGTCAGAAATGGAAGGATGAAATGTTCATTTACTAGTTGGTTCACCCTCTGTCATGTTTTCTTCTTTGCTCAGCCGGCGTTGCAGTCGTCTGTAGTAGCTACCTCCAAGGAGAGAACACGCAGAGACCTCATTCAAGATCAAACCATGGATGAGAGGGGCAAACAGAGGTAGGCCGACATGTGGAACAAGCTTGCTGTCCTGATGTGTTATTAATATTAATTATTCTACAGCTGAAAATACTGCTGTAGCTGTGTGTGTGATGGAGAATGTCTTTTCTTGCTCAGGAATCGGCGTATGTTCGGCCTGCTGATGGGGACCCTGCAGAAATTTAAACAGGAGTCCAACGTTTCCACAGAGAAGGTGAGGAAAATGAACCATTGGGCTTCATATCAGTTAATGTTGTCCAACAAGGTAGAGGTGTGCCATATCATATCTTGCACGATTGTACTGGTATGTTTTTTTTAAAAGTAAAAACAGGCATATCATGATATTGCTACTTCTTGACGTAGTGTCGTAAGGGTTTCCCATTTATTACTTTGACTGTGGCGGCCCGACAGAGTCTGCGCTAACGTCACATTTCTAGCTGAAAGTATATCGACACTATTCATAATATAAAGTTATTTTGTGTTGTCTCTGCTCAGCAAAGTGTCTGTCATCTGTCAGTCAAAACCCAAACCCGCACCTCTCTGCCCTCCTCCGGGACATGTGCGCGCATTCACACACTTACACTAGTGATGGGTAGATGAAGCCTCATGAAGCCTTGAACCTTTACAGCCAAATGGTTCGAGAAAAGGTTCATATCTTGAGGCTTCATGTGCTCACAAACCCCCTGCTGGTCCAAATTGTCATTGACCTTTGAGCTGTTTGTGAGGCCTCTTGTTGCATGGGAATAATCACTGCCAACAGAAATAAAAACACCTTAATTTGATTTAGTGTGGATTTTATTTATCTGTTGTTTTGATTAATATGTGGGTAATGCTAATAGCAGTGTATTAGTAATTATTAATAATAATATATAATAATCATTATTATTTACTTTACCAGCATCATTTCAGTCGATGATAAAATAAATCCAATAGGACATGAGGTGTTTGTTAAAAATGTTACAGTGTTTTCAAAGCATGGGGCAGAGATGGGACATCATTTGTGCTTGTGACTTTATTGATTGCAGTTTAAAAACAACAATTTCTCCACTGTGCTTGGACTCAGTCGGTTTCTATTTTGGAGACAACCTCTCCAGCTTTCGAAAAAACTCGTTCGCATGGGACTGAGGAGGCAGGGGTGCACAAGTCGAACCATTTCCTCAACCACCGAGGCTTCGAACGTCATCAATGACGTCACTCGCCCTAAACAACACAAGCGTCGATACGCGCTCCACCAAAGACTTCCGGGATTTCTCGACACACGCTCCGAAGCATCGGTACGATCAGACCCATCACTAACTTACACACGCACTGAATTTACCGAGCTGCCATGCCTACCCGTCTGTATCAGTACCGTCCCCACATCATCTCTCCATGTGCGTGCGCCGAACTAAATACTATCAACCTGTCCGGGCCTGTCAGAGGTCCAAACAGTCCGAACACACTGTTGCATTATGCCGTTCGTTAGCGGCAAGCTAATATTAGCTAACAATTAAAGTTGTGTTAATCACAAAAGGCAGCTATTACTTCCTCTCGCTAAACCAATGCAGCTTTCAAAGAAAGAGCACAGTGTGTTAACAGAGTCCACCACAGAATTTACAAGACTGTCAAAATAAGATGCCTTAAATAAAACATACAATAACCTTTATTCTCCTTTACAATATTTCATTAAAATATGCAATGATAAGATCAGTGTATGTGATGGAATAGTGGCATTAGAATGTGTGAGAGGCCACCAAATTTGGGTTTTTATGGGAAAAAAAATTCTCCCCCTATTTTAATTTGTTGAATGTTTTTTTATTTATTTATTTATACAGACTAAAAAAAGCATAGTCTATATATTTTTCAGTATTATATATAATATCAATAATATCGTTATCGCAAAAATACCCTGAAATATGATAATCTTTTAGGGCCATATCGCCCACCCCGACAACAAAGCATCATTCTTTCAATTAAAACTGAATTAAATTGTTTTTTATTTGCCTTATTTGCTCAAAAATTAGAAATGAAAAGTAATGGATGTAAGCAGTACCATAGTGTTTTATTGTCAGTGTTTATTTAAATGTATGTTTTCAAATAAATACTGTGTGTGGGGAGTTGGGTTTCCCCACATATATTAAGTGTCAGTGTTTTCTATCTTCCTCTTGCTAATAATATCTCCGTCCATCTTCTTCTGCCCCCACAGCAAAAGCGACGTACAGAGATTGAGCAGAAGCTCGAGGTTCAGGCTGAAGCTGAGAAAAAGAAGGTGGAGAGTGATAAGAGGGAGCTCTTTGAAGAGCGGAGAGCCAAACAGACTGAGCTGAGGCTACTGGAACAGAAAGTGGAGTTAGCTCAGCTGGTAAGAAAATACCTCCTAAAAAAATTCAAACAATTTGACAAGTGACTTAAATATCTACATGCCTTGAATGTTTTTCAATTTGGTTATTTGCAGGGCTGACAGGTGGTTTATGTTGGGAGTAGTGTCAGTAGTGTGTTGTCGTGAGTGTACATAAACCAAATGAGACAGAGTTGGTTTAATCTTCTTTTTCCTCCATTTACAGCAAGAGGAGTGGACCAGCCACAATAATCGTCTGGTGAAATACATTCGTACCAAGACCAAGCCTCATATTTTCTATGTGCCTGGAAAAATGTGCTCCGCCACACAGAAACTCCTCGATGACTCCACCAAGAAACTGAACGGTAAGTGGGGTTCTTCTTTCTTATGTTTAAAAGGAAGCTTCTTGTGCTTTTGAAAGACTCTGCTTCTTTAATCGTTTTGTAACCTCTGTGGATCTTTGGTTCTGTTCTTTTTCGGACAGCTGTGTTTGAGGAGAGGCGTGAGGCTTTTGCCGAACACCTCAGCAAGATGGAGTCCCGCCCCCGGCGACAACCAAACCGCGACCAGGACGGCAACATGGCAGCAACAGGGATGGACCACTCGGCGGAGGGTAAGCCAGCAGGTCAGGCAGTCAAGGTGACAGGTAACAAGGGGGATGCAGAGATGGAGGAAGAGGAGGAGGACGAGGAGGAAGAGGAGGAGAGGGAAGATAAGGGGGATGGAAAGGTGACAGAGAAGGACAAGGGGAAGGAGAGGGAGGAAGGGGATAAGGGAGCGTTGAAGGTGCAGGAAGAGGTAGAGGGGATGGAGTTGATTGAGGAGGGGAGCGAGGAGAAGAAGGAAGAAGAGGAGAGGGTGAAGGATGGGGAGGAGAGGGTGGAGAAGGGAGAGAAGGAGGCTAGTCCGGGGTCAGAGGAGATGGAGGTGGAGGGTGGAACAGAGCAGGCGGACAGGAGTAAAGAACAGGAGGGAGTCAGTAAACAGCAGCCTACAGACCTCCAAAATGAAAAGACCCAGGAGACCCAGTCCTCAGAACCAATCGAAACCAGCCAAGAAGCACCAAACACCAGTCACCAATCCCAGCCCCAACCCCAGCTCAGCCACACTGCAGGAGAACCAGCAGAAACGTCCTCTGAGACCCAGGGACCCTCTCTGATCCCAGAACCCCAAATAGCCTCTTCGCTGCCCGTACTGGATTTCAGCATGCCTCGCCCCGAGGTCCAGAACTCAGCAGCTGAGAGCCAGGCTGCAGAAGGGAAACCAGGGGACGCAGCACCCCAAAACCTGCCTGATCCCCAGGAGGTCCCCAGCGTTACCCCGGCACCCTCTAAGGAGGAAGAGGACGGCAGGAGAGGGCGGAAGAAGGAAAAGGAGGCAAAGAAGGGCCGCAGTAACAGCAACAGCTCCTCCTCTTCCTCTTCCGGCTCCTCATCCAGCGGAAGCTCCTCCTCTTCCTCCGGATCCAGCCGCTCCTCCTCATCGTCCTCGTCTTCTTCGTCCTCGTCGTCCAACAGTAGTAGCCGAAGCCGCAGCCGAGACAGCGGCAAGCGCAAGAGGAGGCTGTCGGACAGGGACAGGAAGAAGGGAGAAGAGAGGAGTCACCGCAAGAGGGGAGGGAGCAGCGGAGGAGGGAAGGGATCCAAGGAGAGGAGGAAGAGGAGGAGCGAGGAAGGGAGGGGCAGGTCGTCCCGCAGCGATAGGGAACATAAAGATAGAGACAGGAAGGACAAGAGACGCTAATCTGATTCTCATTCAGCCTCCGTGCGGTAAAGCTGGAAAACACTGAAGGAAAATCTATTTACTTAATGACACAAGCTGATAAACAGTTTTTAAACTAGTATTTTCCCTTAAAACGTCACATGAAGGCCCATCAAAGTTTTAACATGGGTTTGTTTGTCAGTGTAGGGATTTATAAGTATGTCAAGAAGGAATTGAAACAGTGGACGACTGGTTATTGCAGCCTGGACTTTAAGTCAGCGGTGCATCGGTCTCTAATTGGACCCCTTAACAAACAGGTTTAAGATTTAATTTTAGTCCTGTCATTTTATCCTGGGCCTGACATTTGGGTTTTTAAAAAGGTCTTTGTGGCGCGACGATGAAAAGCTGGTGTTGAATGTTTGTTTCTTCATACTGATCATAATGCCATAGGCTGGGGTATCGTTGGTTCTGGTAGCAGTAACCATTAACGTACAGTAGTTGTGTTTTCAAGTTGATGTGACAACGCTGTTGATCCTCATTTCTTTCCACTATTTGATCAATGTCAAGGCCCTTGTATCCTCATCACCTGGGTACATGTGATTTGCTCTAATGCTGATTTTCGAAAAAGTTTTACCATTTTCTTTTTTCTTTTTGTACCGACTGAAAATCTGCTTCGAATTAAAGGTGAGGTATTGGTGGAAATCTGTGTGCTGTTGTATTTTCTTCAGTCCTATTTAGGCTGCAACTGCTAGTCAGATGATTACTTTTTCCATTATTTGTTTGAGCTGTTGAATCCAAAATACAGAAAGGTCCCATAACCACTTCCCAGACTCAAGTGATTTATTTACTGTCCTCACATTTCAAAATCTGGAAGCAGGTAAAGAGATTGTGTTAGATTTTGCCTAAAAATTTGACGTAAATGGGTATCCAGATAGTGGACAATGTTTTCTTCTCTTATCCTTTTGTTTTATTTAAGACCAAATTAATCTGTATTTATGACAAATGTGTGTATCAAAATGGGCAGACTGGGGTATCTCAGCTCAAAACTCTTCAAACTGCAGTCCTCTGTGGTTCTCCATTATTTGATTACTCTTAACAAGTGGGAACTGAACTGGTACAAAGTTTGGAAAAAGTTTTTTTTCTGATATATTCCGTGGGGGATTTTTTTTCTTAATTGTATGAACTGGTAAAGTGATACATTGGTTGCTCTAAGTATAAATAAACTCTAAATTTGCAGTTGCATTTTTATTTAGATGTGGTTGCAACGGTTTCAAGAGTCTGGAAAAATACCTTGAAAATGCATTTTAACTCTTAAAAAGCTGCAAACAAATATCCCACAAATCAGGTTTGTTTGTTTTTTTAGAAAAATCTTTATTTTTAATACATACATAAATCTCAAAACTAAACTCAAAGGAAATGATCATCTTGTGCTTTGGTAGCTGTCCAGTCAGCAGAAACTCAAATGACTTAAATAATACAAGTGTTGAGTTCATCATCCAGCCCTTTTGGTTCCATCCTCAACTTTCATCCAAGCATGCAGAATCAGCGCAGCTCCAACATGGTTGTTTGCACTGATGTGTCCTTGGAAACATTTTCTTTTAAGTCTCCATCTTTAATTGTCTTCAAGTTTTTGGTTACCTTACTGTACAACCTGTATGAATGCTGCATCAGTAAGAGGACTTGCAACATATCCCTCCTTAAGGTCTTGATATCGGTCAGCAGTTGAAACCCCGTGTTCACTCCGGCTGGTCTGCCAGGTCGTTCTGCTCAAAGTATCTGCAGCAAAGACAAAAGGAAATGAGCAGGATTGCACACAGTTACATCTAACATATTCAAATGATCATGCATTGGTATACAGGTGCATCTCAATAAGTTAGAATATCATAAAGTTTGTCAGTCATTCAAAAAGTGTAAATAACACATATAGATCAATCGCACACAGAATTAAACATTTCATGTCTTTATTTTCTTCTAATTATAATGATTATGGCTTACAATTAGACCTAAAATTCAGTGTCTCAAAAAATATTACAAAAGACCAATTTTAATAGTATTTTATGGAAATGTTTCCCTCTGAAAAGTATGTCCATCTATATGACTCAATACTTGGTTGAGGCTATTTGACTTGAACTACTGGAAATTGACTTTTCCATGACATTCTAAGGTATTGAGATGCACCTGTGATCACACTAAATAAATGAGAAGTGTTGGTAGTTTAGACCACAATATTTTGAAAGGGTTTAATGCACCCAATCATGGGAAGACAGCCTTAATACAGCAAATGTGACCTGACCAGCATCAGGACTTAGTGGTAGATACCTGGCAACAAGACAGATGAGCAGGTTGAGGGCTGGTAGTTTCTCATCCTCCTGACTCTCCTGGGGAATCATGAAAGACAAAAAGTTGGAAAAAGTCCCTTGATGTGAATAGCACCCATTTCAAAGTACAGTACTGTCTGTACAGAAATAAGAATCAAAGCAATCATCTATGGATCACCCAGGTACAATAACACTGTCTGTGAACATGAGCTGTTGCAGCAGAGTAACAGGCTGAAGCGTACCAGTGTGCTGCGGAGCTGAGCACTTCTCCTGGCCAGCTGTCTGATGGAGGAATGAGCTTCAGGCAACAGAGGCTTCTCCAGACACGCCAACAACCCATACAACCAGCGACCCTACCACACACACAACCACTGTTTTATAGACAGAAAGGAAATTAAACAAGTTCTCAATTATACAGTAAAGACATTGAGAGAACCATCACCTTTTATATTTAAAGTATGAAAAGAATCAGAATGATATAAACATTTAATGTTTTCAGATTGCTGATATCCTGGTCAAAGTAATTGTGTTTCACAATATAAACAAATATTCAAAATATGTTTAAGCTCTTAAAAAATGACACTAACACATACTGTGATCACTTTTTTTATTGCATCACAGAAACAACATCTTAATGTTATCATAAGTGCAATGCAATAACAACATTGTGGGAATGTTCTCTCATACATGATCATTCCTGTATTTTATTTTTATTTTAAATCAGGCTTTATTTTTTTGTTTATATTTTGTCCCATCCTTTATCAGAAGACAATAGTGCTTATTGATATTTTGAGCTTTGGTTGGAAAAAAAAATAAGCAGGTACTCAGTGTGGTAAATCCTGTTTAGCTGAACATGCCAACGCTACAATGTGATGTTGGACTTGTGGCAACCAAGTGAAAAAGGTGGACTGAATTAATAAACTAAACTCACCAACTGTGGAACAAAGTCGTGTTCTTCAAACCAACAGATTAGAGTTTCTAACACCATCAGCACGGTGGACTGAAGACAAACGACAGAGAGAGAGAGAGAGAGAGAGAGACGGCAGAAAACAAACACAATCATCTGACTGTTGGATTGTTATAAAGTGTGAGCTAAATGTGTAAATGAGGAGGATCTTTACCTGGTTGAGTCTGCTGACTATACTGAGGAAGGGAGGGAAGCCCACCTGAGACACACACACAATTTGATTATTAGATTACATGCTCTTTAAAAAAAAAAAAAAAAACATTTATCAACGAGTGGCAAAATAAACAATTGTTACTTGGATCAGTTTAGATTTGACAAGTTGACAAATACAATCTGTTACT
The DNA here is from genome assembly GCF_030273125.1 of Centropristis striata. NCBI lineage: Eukaryota > Metazoa > Chordata > Actinopteri > Perciformes > Serranidae > Centropristis > Centropristis striata. The sequence goes on from NC_081532.1 coordinate 18,338,542, forward strand.
TAACTTTAATGTGACTGCTGAAAATATCACTTTTTTTTTTAATTGTCTTACTTATAACTTATTTTTTCTGATAACCTGGCTGTTAAAAACTATTTCAGCGAATAAAATAAAAGTCCTTCTCACAAACAGACTTTCATATAACCTTGCTATAGTCCAGCGCTGGCTCTGGTTCAGCATCTGTGTGACCCAGATAGACTTTCTCTCCTAAACAAAATCTCTTCCAGCCCTCTTCATCGGTTAGCTTTGGCTGTAGGACACACACATAGAAAGGTGAAATCATAAAAAATGCACAATTTCTTATTCAGTCTGCTCAAACTTTTGAATTAACTTTGTGCCATCTCACCATCTGTACATTGTCGTCCAGAGTGTGACTGCTCCAGTGAATCCTGTTCTTTGTGATGCTCTGAAAGCAAAATGCAGAAGCCACAAAGTTTGACTCAGAATAAGGGCTGGGTGATATGGACCAAAAGTCATATCCCGATATATTTCGGCTGAATATTGATATACAATATATGTCCCGATACAAATGTTCAGTCAAAGTCAAAGAAAAATATGACATGTCACAAGTAGTTTTACTGAAACTGTTTATTTAAGTGAACATAAATACTGTATAACAGAAGTTCCTTTTTTTTTTTTAAAAGTCAAAGCTCCATAAAATGCACATTTAAATAGAAAAATGTATTTAATTAAAATAGCCTATGAAATAAAATAGGCCAAGCTTTTTCTGAAATAAATATATTTATATGAGAAAAGAATTACGAACATTACAAAAGAACTAAATATGACAAACCCTAGTAAGGGCAGCATATACATAGAAAGAAAGAAAGAAAGAAAGAAAGAACTATAGATATGGTCTAATTCCATACCACTTTAAAAAAATATATCGATATATTTTTTATATCCATATATCGCCCAGCCCTACTCTAAAAACAGATTATAAGGATAATTTAAGGTTTTGACTGTTGACAAGGGATTTTAAGACATTCATATTCAGTCATATTTAATGTACAATTGATACATTTTTTAGGAGTTTATTGACTAAAGGTAAAAAAAAAAAAGTGTTTTATTTTACCTGTCTGACGTCTGAGAAGTTGCTAACTTGGTGCTGCTGCCAGCTGAGGCTGGGACAGAACCCCACTGGAGCAGCGTGGCAACCTGCCACCTGAAGCACAGAAGAAACTTTGAGACAATTGAAGGAATGGAAACATATGATTTTATATCTTTTGCATAAAATTAAAGTTTCAACCATTGGCCAATAGAATTCATAGTGTTTATTTACTCACAGAGGCATGAATTGTTTGTTTCTTCTTCAGTTTCTTGGGGTCGATCTGAGCGACCACGACCTCTGGACACAGTGACGCCTCCAACCTCATGAAAAGCATAAACAAAATTAAGAATCAGAATCAAAGATACTTTATTGATTGCCGGAGGGAAATTTGGTTTCACTCTAGTTACTCCAACAGAATAGAAAGAAATAGAAGTATATATTTTTGTTATTTATTGTTCTTTTTATTGATTGTGTTGTTATTGTCTCTGTGTGTAATGCTGCTGCTACACTGTAATTTCCCAGCTTGGGATAAATAAAGTATATCTATCTATTTATATACATATATATGTAAATAGTGAAAAAAAATTAAATAAATAAAAAAGCAAAATATACAGAGTTAAGAAAATATACAAACTTAAACAATATACAGACTCAAAAAAATAACAAATTGTATGTCTTATTATATACTGTAAAATGTTTCCATTTTAAACATTTTATTTTTGATGTAAATGTTTGTATTTGTATTAACTTTGTATTATTATAACTGTATATTATTATTACTATTATTACTGTTTGTATAGTAATACCTTTGTATATAAATAATTATAAAATAGTAAGTATATATACATCAGTATAAATAAAAAAAATGCAAAATATGCAAAGTAAAGAAAATATACAAAACATAAAAAATATATACATAATATAAATATTATGGTAAGCAGGTGACAAATTATCTATCTATAAAAAAAAGGTGTCTAACTGGCTCAATTGATGCACTTTACCCACAAAAACCGAAAAATATAAAGATAAAGTAGAACTTGACAATCATGGAATCTTTCTTTTGCAAACCATGTCTTCTTATCATGTGATGTGATACAAACATTCACAATTGGATTAAACAAAAAATCATATTATTTCCAGCTGCTTTCTCTAGAGACGATGTCACTTTCGGTATGCTTTTGCAAAACAAAAACGATTAACTATGTTGCAACGTTATCCTTTGTTTAGCAAAATTTTTCATCCACAAGAATAGAGTTATGAAATCATCCCCCAAAATGTATTGTCTTAATTAATTCATTCAAATTGTACTTAAAATCTCTAAAAAATTCTAACAATAACAAAGGCACAAATATGATATGATATCTTGAAACATTTTCCCACTGAAATGAACAGTTAAAATTAATTCGAATCCCCCTTATTGAAAATAACATTTAGACTGTTTTATAAGTATTTTATTTTTGTATTTATTTTATTTTTTATTTCAACTGCTCTGAATTTACAATATTTATGTTATTATTATAAGTTTTACTGTTGATTGATCTTCACCTAGCATTCTTTCTACACTTATGCATGGTATGTACTGTGAAAAATGTGCCAGAAATTTTTATTTTTGTTATTTTCAATAAAGCATTGAAGAAAAAAAAATCTACACTGTCCAAACGACAACATTGGAGCTCTGAGGTGAACTTACTGGACCTGTCGGAGATACTCTCGGGGGTTTCTCGGCGGTCCATTCAGGTCCAGCTCCTCCGCACTGGCTCCATACTCAACGGGCAGCTGCCTCGGCATCAACTCCTCCACGTCAGACTTCATGTTTAAGCTAATTTCTATCACAACATGTAAGGTGAAACGTTTGTAACTACGACCGAAGCGCCAACTTGCTACCAAAACAATGAATTTTTCAGATGTAGGGAAACTATTCACAAACTAGGTAGCCATCTTGTTTGTAAACGCGGAGTGATGGCGTCATGATTTTCTTCTTCGTGTCTCTCTCCGCGTGTACTTCAGGACACGCCCTCAAAACAGTTCCCGTTTGTAACTAAGTTAATTTACTCAAGTTGTAATTCAACCATAGACTGTATATGATTTCAACATATCGTCACCCTGATAAAATAATCGCCTAACTAATTTTTTCAAGTTTTGCAGGAAGCACAAAAAACTTCACCAAAAGTGTAACATATGACATTTATTGATCATTTCACTCAAAAAGGATGGCTATTGGCATAGTAATAACACTGTGTGTAAATTATGTAACTCAAGAGAAATAAGTGACTTAGGCAATTTTTTTAACATGCCTTTGTGACTTAAGCAAGATATGGTAACACTTTATTTTGAAGGTGTCTACATAAGAGTCGCAAGCCTGTCAGAAACATGACATGACAAGTATCATGAGCATTAATGTTACTTCAAAGTGTCATTAATATTCATGACACATCCCATGTGACAAAGGCATCATTTTAACTACTTAACATACTGTTAGTTTCAAAATTGTACTTATGTACACGTGTTGTCATCTTTTTAAGATAGAGGCTGAAGTCCACAAAATGTCCATGATGAAGCTTGCCAAAACCACCCTCTGTCACCATGTTTGTTTGTTTACTTCACTGTGAAATGTCAGTTTTAGAATATACTGACTATACCCTTTTATATTAAAATAAAATAAAAACCTTTGGCCTGCCGCTCCTGGATGTTAATGATTATCCTCACGCTGGCCTTTTATCTTATCTCAGTTCTCTCATTTACTCTTGAGTCTTCATGACAGCAGCAGCTTAGAGGCAATGTCCACTTGCCAGCATAACTAGCGTGACTGGAGTTATTTTGGACTTATTATTATGGACATTTTCTCATGATACACTCCTGTTAAAGCAACAAGAATGGCTGTTTCGGGGGTTGGTAGAATCCTGTGGGCATCAGGAATAGTTTTCGTGATTTTACCTCACTTAAATCTGGGATTGTTGTCTGACTACAAGATCTGTGGAGACTCTGAGTGTGAAAGTAAGTTTTAAACTGATAATATAGCCTATAGCCTGATTGTATCCTATGATATACATTTATATGATCTACAATTTTCAGTTTTCTTTATAATAGTAATCTGTTTTTTTTTGTTTTACGCATCCATTTTCAATTTTAATATTGTGTGTGTGTGTGTGTGTGTGTGTGTGTGTGTGTGTGTGTGTGTGTGTAGGCCTGATGAGCAGGGTGCAGGCCATCAGGGACCACCACGGTAAGGACTGCCGTTTCCTGAGCTTCAGACAGGGAGACACTATCTTTGTTTACCACAAACTGACCGGAAAGAGGGAAGACCTCTGGGCAGGCAGTGTGAGTCTGATACGTCCCTCTGTTTGCCTTCTTCTCTCTTTAAAGCACAGTGTAATAATTAACCCATCCAATTCAAACAGTCTCTAATATCAGGTTAGTTGTTAAAGAGATTAGTCTTCATTATAATACAGATAGTTTTGGTTCTCAGTCAGCACTGATTGGCCAAGTCAAGGTAAACACAAACATCTGTGAGACAGTTTTCATTCATATAATGATACAATTATATACTATAACAAACAGAATGAGTGAATAATCCTAAACAATGATATAATAATGTGCTGACCAATAAAAGAAAAAAAGTGTCTTTTATTTTGGTAATAATTTTACTCATCCACTCTCTGTCGCTTTTCAGAGACATAACATTTAATTATCTACAAAAATAAATAAAAAATTGGTAAATTATGACCCATGTGACACCATATCTCACTATGATTTAACGTGATTTGACTAATGCTCCTAAATCTGCTACTGCTTAAGCACAGACTGAATCAATGTGACTATGTATACCTTCAGTTTTTAATGTTGTGGAGTGTTTTTAAACAAGGACTTTACAACTGAATGCATATGGAATGGGTTGTATATACTTTAGGTTGTTTTCAGTATAATGGAGTACAAGATTATAGCCTAGTTAAAGGGCCAGTTCACCCCAAAATGAAAAATACATATGTTTCTATCTATCTAGAAGTCTAGATTAGTCTAGATAGATGTTTTTGGTGAGATTGTGTTGATGTATGACTGCTGTCTGCCTCATGGTTACTCAAGATAATCCAGAGACCTTGTTGTGAGCATTTTCATGTCAGAAAATAGATCCATGTTTCATGAAACTGTTGACAACAAGGTTGGTGGATTATGCTCACTCACCAGACAATGATTTCTGGAGAGAAACATTGCTGTTGAGTTTTTAAACGTATATATTTTTTAGCACAACGAAGTCCAAGTGACATCAAATTACATTATATACAAGAAAACGCAGACATCTCTATGGCAAAACACTCTGCAACTCCCATCAAAACAATAGAGATTGATTAATTGCACATTAAAAGTGATTAATTACAGGTAAGAGGAAAAATATGTAGTTTATCTTTATCGGTGAACTGTTGCTTTAAATCTGACATGAAACCCCTTTGCATATAGTATGTCAGGATTTAAAAATAACAGAAATAAAAATCAACAAAAAGTATTTTTTTTTCTTCTGATACAGCTGATACAGACTCGAAAACAAAGACGAAAATCTTTAAAAGAATTTTGATCTCCATCGTATTCACTTCTTATCCTCTGCTCTGCTTCCTTCCATTCCTCCACATTGCTGCTGCGGCTTTACAGGACTGTGATTGATTTTCTGTTTCCTTTTGATTACAGATTGACAGAAAATTTGGTTATTTTCCAAAGGATGCAGTGCAAGAGGAGCAGGTTTATGCTACTGCAGAGGAAGTAGTGGACACACAGGTAAACAGGCTTTGATTTCAGTAGCTCTTCAAATTACAGGTAGATAAAGAGAAAAATACAGTTAACTGGTATTCTGTTATATGGTATAGTATTTAATACGATATTATTAGTTGTTAAATTTGTATTAAATAAAAGCCATAAAACCAATACAAAAATTAAATTTGCATAAATATATTCTTAACTGCAAATTAATTTTACTTGCATTTTGTTTCTAATTGTAGTATGGAAAGTTTTGCCCTGTTTGATTGCATAACAAAGACACAACAGTAACTCCACGCCTCATTTCCTCTCTTTATTCAGAAATCTGATTTCTTCTGTATGGATGAGTTTGGTTATCCCATTGACTCCAGTCATCTAGACAGTGAGGATGATGATGGTCATGATCAGAAAATCAAAAACCAGGAGTTAGAAGCGACTGAAAGCATCTCCTTCCATGATGACACAAATCCTGAAAGTCCTTCAAATACTGGAGATGTCTCGACAGAATCTCTAGTTCCAGCACAGGAAGCTGACGGGACATCAACAGAAGAGAACGAAGACAAAAATGTTGCGGGGACTTTGGAGGATACGCAGGAGACTGCTGCAACTCTAAACGAACAAGGTGGGTCTGCTCCCTCTTCCTGGCTCGGTTCTTCAATGACAGGATGGTTAAGTCTGTCTACAGAGGAAGAAGAGAAAAAAGATGAGGGAAAAGAGATGCAGAATCAAGCTTCTGTGGCTTCTTCAGTGACAGGATGGCTGGGGTTGGGAGGACAAGAACAACCTGATGATGCTGTGAAAAGTAGAGAAGAAGACACGGAAACTGCTGAGTCTCTCACTGCCACCATGACTGGGTGGCTCGGCTTTGGGGGCGAGAAAAAAACAGATCAAAATGAAGAAGGAGAAAACAACGAAGAACCAGCAGAGACATTCAGGAGTAGGAGAATGTCTTTAGACCTTGAGGGAAGCCAATTACATGAAGAGGAGAAGAAAGAGACAGGGACATTGGGTTGGCTAGGAAATGGACTGTCAAGCACATTAGGGTTTGGGATGACCAATGAGGAGTCAGGACACGAGACAACATCTGAAAAAGAGACCACAGAGACAATCCAGGAAGAGGAAGGCCAGCCAGCATCTGGTTCTTGGTTCGATGTGGGTTTCAGGGACATTATAGGCTTCAGGAAAGACAAGAGTGAAGATAATGAGAGTACAGGAAGTGGTTTTAAGGAGACAGAAGAGGACAAAAGTTCACAGAATGTGGATACCAGTCAGCCCCTACCTGCACTAACAGAGGAGGTAAGAAAAGAAACTGAAACAAAGATGGAAGAAACTCTAAAAGACCAAGACATCACAACATCAGAGATCAGAGTCAGTGCTGACAGTGATAATAATGATATAGGTACTTCAGATAGTAGCAAGGATGGTGAAGATTATGTTTCAGATTATCACAGGAAAGAGAAAAGCATTGAAGATAGGGAAACATCCGCAGAAATGGAGGATAATCAGATGGTCAAATCACTAGAAAGTGAGGGTGAGGATAATCAGAGAGAGGCAGGAGAAGAAGACATTAAAACAGAAAGTGACACTGATCGGGATTTCTTGACACAATCTGACATCGATTTAGGTCATGGCGTCCATGTGTCCATGAGACAATCTGTGGACGAGGTAGGGGACAAAACAGAGGATTTGGTTGATGAGGAGAGCAGAGGAGGAGAAGAATCCACAACTGGTGCTAGTAGTGATGATCGTGAAGGTGAAGGGAACAATGCAAGGACAGAAATATTCACGACTCAGACTCGTGATTCAGCAGAACAAGGTCAGATCAGTGGTGGTGGGGGGGAAGGTCAGTTTTTGTTGTCATCAGGCACAGCAGAGACTGAGACTGAGGAAGTGGAGGGGTCAAAAGAAGAGGACAAGCAGGGGGAGATAGAACAGGGAAAGGAAGAGGAGAAGGAGCACAAAGTGGATGAGATACAGGAAGAGGAGAAGGAGCACAAAGTGGATGAGATACAGGAAGAGGAGAAGGAGCACAAAGTGGATGAGATACAGGAAGAGGAGAAGCAACACAAAGTGGATGATATACAGGAAGAGGAGAAGCAGCAGAGAGTTGAGGAGGAAAAGCATGAAGAGGTAGAAGAAGGAAAGGAAGATGAGATGCAACAGGAAGTGAAGGAGATACAGGGAGAGGGGAATCAGGAGGAGGTAAAGTTAGATGAAAATATGAAACAGGAGGATTTGGAGGTGATAAAAGAAGTGAACAACCAGGAGACGAAGGGGGAAGAGCAAAAGCGAGGGGAGAAAGAAGAGGGAAAGGAAGAGGAAATGCAACAGGAAGTGAAGGAGATAGGGGAAGAAGGGAGTCAGGAGGAGGTAAAAAAGATAAAAGAGGAGAGAGAGCAGGAGATAAAAGAAGAGGACAACCAGGTGAAAAATGGGGAGTTAGAGGAAGAGGAGGAGCAGAGGGACGAGAAGGAGTTAAATGAAGAGGAGAATGAGTATGAGATGGAGAAGATGAAACAGGAACAATTAAAGGAAGAAGAGAAACAGGAGGAAGTGAAGGAGATAAAGAAGGAGGAGCAACACACCATCAAAGAGTTAAAAGAGGAAAAGGAGGAGGGGGTGAAAGATGTGGAAGCGGAAGGTGTAGAGGAACATGAGAAGAAAGACAGCAAAGGAAAGGTCGAGATAGAAAACAGTTTTCACTCTTTAGCTCAAACTGAGAAAGACATGGCCACACCAGAGTCAGAAAGCAACAAGAAAGAGACACAAGATGAGAACAGCTTGGAATCTGTGTCCTGTGAAATGTCCACACAGACTCGAACAAGACAGACAGAAAACCCACAAATGGAAGAAAAAAAGAAAGAGGAAGAAAAGGTCATAGATGAAACACAAGACAAGGAGGTTGAGGGGAAGCAGGAGACTGGGAATGTGGAGGGTGAGAGGAGGGACAAAGAGTTAGAGGGGAGCCTTGAATGTACAAATGAGTCTTGTCCTCAAGCTAGTGAAGACGGATTTGTGAGGGAGGGAAATGATTCTGTGAATAAACTGGGCTCAATAGATGAAGGGACAATGAAGATAGGAGAGCAAACATTTATAGCAAATGAGATGAGTGAGAAGCTACCAGTTAAGGAGGAGGAAGAAAGGGATGATGCTCAGGCAGATGAGGGAGGAGAAGAGCAGGGTGAGAAGGGAGAAGATGATCTGTTTTATTTAGGTGAAGGTGGCCAAGAGATGCTTCATGATCAACTTTTATTTGACCAGACAGCTGAGAAAAAAGATGATGGACTGTATTCCAGTGAGGCAAACAAAAATGAGCTTTCTGAAGACACTGAAACGAGCATCGACGGGATCTCTATGGAGCAAATAAACTCCAATCATAAGATAGACACAGAGGAGGACACTGAGATGAAAGAGAGGGAGATCAACATGAAAGATCATAAAACTGATGGTTCTAAATTCAGGACAGAGGAAGGATTGGAGGTTCCAGTTTCCTCCAGTGGCCCTGTCGAAACTGAGGGCATGACACCTGATAGTGAGAGTAAAGGGACAGCAGAGACAGGAAGCAGAGGAGCATTCGGCCTTTTTAAAAACGCCTTTAGCTTTTTCACCCAAACACCTGTCGCCGACACTGATGGAGCTGCGGAATCTGAGAACACAGATGAGACATCTGTGGCACAAGCCTCTCTCACACCTGAACAAGAACTGGATTCAACCACTGATTCTAGTCAGGATTACGTGCACACAGACCCTCCCACCACTGTGTCACAACAGCAGCTGCAGCCTTCCTTTACAGAGACACCATCTCCGTCGCCAACTCAGAACCAGTCTCATCCCACAGAAACAAAAACCCTCTCCAAGCATTACAAGAACCTCCTCGCCTATATGAGCGCAGATGAGACAACTGTCTTGAGTGAGCTGTTTGGGCGACACAAGCTGCAGTTTTTGGATTTCATTTTAGGTAGTTCAGAAACCATGACTGATGACCCCGATAGTGATGAATCCATATTGTTAGATATAGAAAGACTTCTGCATTATCACAGAGACACACTGGTAGCTCCTAGCATGAGGCTCCAGGACGCACCACAGGAGGATAAAGAAAAGACCAGAGCGCTCATCGCACTTCAAAAGCTAGAAATGCTGTTGGCCAGAGTGAGAGAGACTTTCAGCATGGGTAGCACAAACCATCAAGGTATTTTTTTCCCTACACGACCACAAAGATCACGCATTCATTAATTTTTTCAAATTTTGGTATGGGTTTGACTTGCAATGATTTCAATCAGTGCATGTTTTTCCCTGTTAAATGCAGCTGAGGCCAGCTGTGATGGTGAATCCTGTCCAACTCACAGCAAAGATGAGGAAGTGGAAGAGTGGAGTAAGATGAGAGATTCCTCTGTACGTCTGGATAACAAAGCTCCAAGAAATCAATGGACTCAGGTGGATAAAGAGAAAGATGGACGATTGAGTGGAGGGACAGGAAAAGAGAGGCAAACTGAGGATGAGAAGAAAGGAGAGGAGGGGAAAAGAAGTGAAGAGGGGTCTAGTCCTCAAGGTATGGGTGACTCAAGTATCCCTTAATCAAGAAGGATTTAAAGATGATTCAAAGATTTATTCAATGCTTCCCGGGCTACAGCATCCTCACTCCTGCAACACACAACTTTGAGCATTATGGCATGGCCACAACATTATTTTTGTTTTAATTCTATTAATATATCACTGTGACAAAGGTGGAAAGCTAAAAAGTTTTAATTTTCATTCTGTTTGTGAATCTTGTTCCAGGGGTAATGAAGACAATTCTGGACTTACTTCATCAGATCGCTGAAGACTCAACTACTCATGTTGATGCAGTGAGGGAGCTGCTCACATGGCTGACTGTACAGGTAAGAATTATCTGCACATTTAAATCCATGGAAACTGAATGAGGGCTAAAAGGACAAATTACCCTTGAATTAAAACTACATATATTCACTCTTACCTGTCATGCTATTTATCAAGAGTGTTTTGGTGTGAGTTACAGTGTTTTACATAGTGTAAGTAGAGATGTCTGCCTTCTTATTTTTTCATTTTTGGCTGAACTAACCTGTTAAATTATCACAACACAGTTTTCTTTGATCTGCATCATCTTCCAGGTTGTACCCAACACCGTTAAATGAATCTTGAGAGGGATGTAAGGGTAAAAATAATGATTTAAATTGTAACAGAAAATTACTTGACCACTGTTCTTAAACAATCTAAAACAAATACTTTTTCCTAAGTGAAAAGGGTCAACTGCAAACAAAACAAAAGTTAAATAAATCAAATGCTAATGAACATTTTTTTTAACCTTAAGAGCACAGTTAACTAGAAAAAAAGAGACTGAGGTCAAAACATGGTGCACATTATTTACTCAGAAAGTCTGCATAAACCAGTTGTCAGGTCGTGTTCTAGTTTTGCACAATTGACCAAAGGACCCTCAGACACACAGTCAGAGGTCCATACAACTGTTCTTTCAGTGTCAACATCCTGTGGAGTCTTGTCCTTTAAGACACTGAACTTGTGACATGCTGATCAGCCACTCATATTGGCCTCTTATACAGTCAGTCTATGCTTAGCCTGCTCCTCAGCTGTCAAACTGGCCTGGCTCCGTCATCACTCCCATTCCTCAGTGCTGCTGCTGGGTCTGTTACATACACTGAGCCAGCTGGCAGTCTTCCTGCTCTGCTGTAAATGCAAACTCTTTCAAATGTTTGAGGACTTGTGATTCTCTGGTTTCAAATGGATGAGAATGAGGCTAGTCCGGTGAGTATTTCTTTCTTAAACATGTAGCTGAGTCAAGTCTTCACCTATGTCCTACTTAGACCAGCTTGTTATTACCCTGCAGCCGTAACTCAACACAGGTGACACATGGTCGTAAGCTACTCGAGAAGCTGGCTTTTGTGTATAAACATTATGTGTTAAGGTTGAAATAATTGTGTTAGTTATTCGAGTGATACCTAAGACGACGACAAAAATTCTCCATTTAGTTTAGTGACACCTGTTTCTTTTGGTGTCACTTTAAAAGTGCTCCGATGTGCCAGTGTGGCATTTTACAATTGGTGACGTTGCGAGAGAACCATTTACACCGGCGGGGGTGTTAATATCTACACGAGCCCATAAGTGCTTAAATACGTATCTATATATTTATGAATTCTTCAATATCCATCTCAATTTAGTTTTAATAACCTATGCAGCAATAAAAAAAAGTAGTAGAGTCTTGACGAGGAGTTTGTAGAGAGTATTCAGTAATCCGCCACCCCCTACGACGTGCAAAGTGACGTGGTCCACTCTTGAGAGCGTCAGTGTTGTGAATAGGATGTGAAACCGCCGCTAGCCCGGTTCAGGGACGTAGTTTCTCTTCCTAATTTCGGCGTTTAAATGACATATATCATTAAATTAATTACCAAATGATATAATTCGGAAATGGCGGAACCGACGGCGAACGACCTGTTGGCCAACAAGGCGGCGGAGTTTCAGACGACGGCAGAGGCTTACTACAGTATCGCCGTGGAGAAAGTGAAGGATGTACGTTATGTGGCAGGTTTCGTTAGCATTTTATAACTAGCCATCACAGCTGACATAACGTAACGGGTTGTCAAGCTGTCAAAAACAGCTCAGTGATATTGCTGAGCACATCTTTTCATTTTGTACAGCTCGTGTTAGACAGTATGCGTGTCGCACCAATTCTGTGAACCAGCTGTCAACACTACATTGAGATTTTAGGTTGCGTTTTTAGACGTTGTTTTAGACGTGTTTGTTATTCTTCACAGAGTAAGCTAGTATTAGTTAGCCAGCTAATTGGTAGTCACGTTAGTAATCAGGGGCCGGATTCACAAAAGTGTTCTTAAGATAAAAAAATAGGATGTTCCTAAGAATGTTCTTAAATGCTATTCACCATTTTTTTTCTGAAGAATTGTCGCATGTCTTAGGAACTTCTTAGTTTTCTCACTTAGGAGGTTCTTAGATTTTTAACTTAAGATCACTTGCATGGTTTCAGTAACTTGGCCTACTTAAATAATATGTTCATAGTGATTAATTAAGTAGCCCCAGTATCAAATACAACAATTGCCTCCGTGATTTACTAAAAGTACATTGTAGTGTAATCTAGGGATAGGTCTACATGTCACACAGACTGAAAGGACATTTCAATTAACTGCCAAAATAAGCTTTACGTGATACATTCATAAAAAAACTACCCTGACCAACTTCAATGAACAAAATGTGTTAACACATTGTCTGAGGCTAAAATAAATATTAAAGAAATCAAATGAATGTCATACAAATGGGTTCAAGTAAATACAAATCAAGACTTATCTTTTCACTGTAGCTGTTTTAAGAATGGTGAGGGCTTCTCTTAAAGTTGCGAAGAAATTTGAGAAGGAGTCTAAGAACTTTGTTTTCAAGAATCTCATTTGTTCTCAAGTTCTATCTTAGGAAAAAAAATAAGAAGAAAGTTAAGAAAACAACTAAAGAAAACATAAGAATTTCTTCATGAATACCAAATCTTCTTACATTTTGTCTTAAGAGCAAAGTTAAGAAAAAAGTGGCACTTAAGAGGCATTTTATTCTTAAGAATGCTTTGTGAATCCAGCCCCAGGTGTCACTGCTTTCCAGCTGTTTATTCTTTTAGCTAAACTATTGCATGTGCTTTTTCAAATTTCATTTCGTTTCTTTTATAAACTGTTAAGCCTCAGTAGTCAAGGCTAACTGTGTGCAATACCTCATTCATAAAATATTAATTAATTGGACAATTGAAAAATCAGAATCGGAATCTTCTTTATTGGCCAAGTATTTGATTCCAGTTTTACAATGCTCTCAGAGGTACTTCAATAGAAAAAAGACAAACCGTTTAACACATAATAAACTGAGCAATGCGTTAAAGAAAAGGTACACAAACAAACAAAGAAAAATGTGCATGCTGAAAGTGACGGAATAAACAATAAATGCAGGTTGTGCAGGATTTATCCAGTGTATTCATTTGAGATCATCTGTTTGGATCACTGTTTATCAGGATGACAGCCTGGGGGAAAAACTGGTCTTGTGTAGTTTTTAAAAATTAAATAAGCCAGATGTCTCCTTCTGCGCCAAATCTGTACCATCTTTCAGGTTTCTGCCTAACACAATCAAATGCATCTTACAGAGACAGCGTAAGTGTTTGAGAGGGATATAAAGGTGATTTTTTTTTAAAACAGAAAATGACTTTAGCACTATTCTTAAACAAAATTAAAATACTTTTTTCAAAGTTAGAAGGGTCAACTGTAAACAGAACACATATTTCATTCCTCTCTAACAGCATTTTTAACTACATATAATAACTGAGGTCAAAGCATGGTGCACTTTTTTTTGCCTAAACCAGTTTTGTTTGACCTCTGAGACACCGTCAGAGGTACATACAGCTGTTCTTTCAGTGTCAACATCTTGTGGAGTCTTGTTCTTTTAATACTGTTCTTTTAAGACGTATAACCCTACTTACTGAATCAACAGCTGTTTTTTGGGTCTCTGACTTGCCCGGCTGCATTAAACCATCTTCTTTGCAATCACCACAATTGATTAGAACTCGTTTTGCAGGGTCATGCACTAAGCAGCTGATCCTTTTGTCCACAATAGTTATTCCATTGTGTACAGTGTACATTGTGTGCTGGGTTTAATGGAGTAAACCAAATGCTGTTCCCAGACTGATAAGGATCACACAACTCTTTTTAAAGAGTTCATTAAAACCAACTCCTAAAATAAACAGGTCTCTCCTCTTCATTCAGGTTGTGTCGTCACTGCCAGATGACATCAGACCTGGGCCAGACCTGTACGGGGTGCCATGGGAACCAGTCATCGTCTCTAGTCTAGTGGGGCTGGTGACAGTGTTGTTGTTCACATGTAGATGCTACAGCTCTGTGAGTACAAAACCATGTATATTCACATCATCAACACAAAGATTTGAAGCAGTATATGAGTATGGAGTGGAACTTAAACACAGCCTTAAAAAGACTACATCTGTCAATTGATTAATCCCTTCATTACCTGACCATCATTGTTTTCTAATTGTTTCTTTACAGGTCAAAAGCAGAATGTATCGAAGTAAGTTTTCATTACCTATTCCATCATTTTTTATGACTTGACAGAAATAATATTGTCACTGTCACTTCAGCTGTCTCTGACCACTGTAGGCAGAAACATGTTAGAAATAACTTAATAATTAGAATGTGTTTATAAGGTTTTTAATCCCTGTTTTTCAGGTAAGGAGCGGTGGATGGCTGAGCAGGTTACACAGCTCCTGGATGAGAAGTGTAAAGTCCTTGAGACTCTCAGCAAATGTCAACAAGAGGTGGGTACCGGAGCCTGTCTGACACACAACATTGTGGGCCAAATTCATCTAATATGTTTTGATTTCCTTGGTGTGAAAAACATCTTAATTAGAAGATACAGTGTTTTATGCATATTCTCTAAGGTGGGATCAATTAGCACAAATTGTCTCTCATTGCAAAGTCATTGCACACAATTATGAACAAGTTCAAATGCTAATTCAAATTCAAAATTACTTTATTTATCCCAAGGGGATATTCAGTTTGTCTGTTAGCTCTGTTAGAATTAAACAGCCTGATGGCTGTTGGAGCAAAGGATCTTTTGTAGAATGTATTTCTGAGTCTAATCCATATTTACCCAGATTAATTTCCTTATTATGTTTCAATTGCAGCATGATGACCTGGAGAGCTCACTGAGGGACAGTGGTGTTTTGGCCCAAACTCAAAAGACAGAACAGCTGGAGGTAAGACAGAGAGAATAAAGAATTAAAGGGACATTAACAACTGCTTCTTCGTAACCAAAACCACAGTGCTACAACTACAGTCATCTATGTACTGTTTTGCTAAAAATCTTTCTATTTTCATAAGATGTAACTTCAGTGATATATACATACTTTAGTCTTTGGTATGTTTGGAATAGGTCCTGGACGTTATTATATTGAGAAACATTCTCAAAATAACGAGTTAGTATTTCTAAATACTGAGAGACTTGATCAAAAGCTCACTTTGAAGCTCTATGAAGCTGCAGAATCAGCTCATAAGTTGGTCTAAAAATACCAACTATATCTACTTTATGGTGAATATTTCAAAAACTAAAGTGCCCACCAAATTTGGGAAAATTATGTATCACTTACTGGTTGTGTGATGTGACTTTTCATTTTCACTCGCTCACTCTTTAGCCATCACTTGAACATATGTTGTTTTCCTGCTCCTCCAGGTCAAAGCCAGACAGTTGGGTCATGCTAAAAGAGAACTAGAGAGGGATCTGGAACAACTGAAGGATCAACTGGACCAGCAGAGAGAGCACAGAACAGAGCAAGAAAGGAGGGTAGGAGCGCAGCACACACACTGCTATCAATAAACCAGACTGTAACATCTACAATTATTATTCAAGAATGACGTTTGAATAGGAACAGGAAACCACTGTATTGGATTGAATCTCATAGAGTGGATTCATTTTTGGTTAACCTTCCAGATAGCAGCGCTTGAAGAGAGCATGAAAACTACAGAAGAAGAAACCAAAGACCTCCAATCACAGGAAGAGCAGGTACTGTTATCTAACCTCTTTGCTCCTTCATCTTTTCCTCCTCTGCTCTGTCCGGTAGTGTTTCATATTTCATTGTTGCTTCCTGTTTGTCTCTAGGCACAAACCAGTCTGAAAGTGTACAATATGAACAGCGACAGACTACAGAGGAATCTGGAAACAGCTGGAGAGGAGAACACACTGCTACAGGAGAGTAATGCTCAGGTAGGAGGTGTCAACACACATGAACACACAGTTACAGAGTTACAGTTCAGTTACTGTGCCTGCTAGCAAGTGATGGGGTTGTGCTTCTGCAAGGAGTGTTTAAAAGTATTACTTAGCCCATTTGTTTTTGAAAAATCTAATCCTTTGTTGGCATATTTTGTATCTTTGTCCTCCCTTTCTGGCTCTATCTCCCACGTCTTCCCTCTCTTTTGCTCTGCAGCTGAGGCAGCAGGTGGAGGGATGGGCAGAAAGAGTGAGTGAGTTGGAGGCTGAGATGAGCAGGTATGAGGCCGCCCACAGCGGGATGCTGCAGGATGTGGCCAACAAGGATGAGCGTATAATGGTATGGTTGGTTCTGGCATTAATTACAGTATATTGTGACTAGTTACTGCTGTAGCTAAAGACTGTAGGACTGAAATTAACTGTTCAAAGTTTAAACCTGGTATTTCTGCACACTTGAGACAATATTGTACTTTTTGTAGAATTAGATTCCAGCTGTGGCTGCGTGGAATTGTTTCTGACTTGTGTGATCCAGACATTTCCAATAACTTTTTTGTTGTCATTGTAAGGTCAAAAAAATCAAAAATGTTTTGAAAAAAGATTGATGTAATCATTTCCTAAATTCACAACATGTTTTTATCCAATCCAATCCACTTTATTTATATAGCAGGAGTTTTAGCAAAAACAAGGTTTCCAAAGTGCTACACTAAAAGATAAAAACAATCAATAGATAACACAATAAGAGCACAATAAAAAAGATGAAGTAGACAATAGAACGATAAAATACAATAGAATAAAATAAATAAAATGCACTGACCGCACATTTTTTTGGCATGTACACATAAAATCAACACTCTACAAGCCAAATAGAATAGGTAGGTTTAAGAAGAAATTTTAAATTAGATAGTGAGGAGATCTGTCTAATGTGCAGTGGCAAAACGTCCCAAAGTTTTAGGGCTGCAATGGAAAACGCTCGATCCCCTCTGAGCTTAAGCCTAGCTCTTGGCACTACCAAGATATTCTGATTAAATCTATATTTGTTGTTGTTTAGCCTTACAAAAACAACATCTTCAGTGCAGTCAAAACCAATATGTCTCTAACACTAATATTATTAGATTATTTTTATGACCCTATTGGATTACTCTGCCTCTACCATATATTTATATTGAGGAAACTGACGATTTCTATTCATTTAATGAGTTGATTTAATTAAAAAAAAGGAGAGGTCATAACAAACTTCATTTGAAAACATCAATAGAAGCTTCGAATGTAAAAAAAAAAGAAAAAAAAAAAAAAAGAAAAGACATAATAAACAGGGGTTCACCCAATAGAAATATTTCAAGAGCTACTCCAGAAGAAGAATGCTAACTGATGTAAAAGAAACTGACAATGTTAATATTTTCAGTTATACTACTTTCTGTTGTTAGAAATGAGTTTGATCCCAACTATGTGTTTATGCCTCCAGTCCTTGACAGATCGGCTGCTGAGGATGAAAGGTTGGGATTCAGACCTGGAGGAAGAGGAAGGTGAGGGAGAAGGAGAGAAGGAAACGTCCAATGGTACGTCAGGAAGAGGAGAGGAGAACGGAAGAGGAGACATTATGGACACACAAGGCCATCTCCAAAAAGTCCAGAAACTTATCTATGCTGCTAAGGTATTTCACTAAAATGGACATGAGTCCACAGAGATAATGGAATTGAAATGTTTGGAAATTCTCTGTAGAACTAAAAACAGAGTGTGCTCCAATAATTCAGTCAACCTCTGATCATTATCAGCAGATCTTTAAATAGTAAATAGTTGATCGGTGGTCTCTGTAGAGGCCAAACAGAAAGCTGATCTGATGAAACAAAACACACGAAACATTTCTTCACACACTGCTAAAATCGCTTTCCAGACCTAAAACACCAGCAGCTCTATCTGCAAACTGCATGGTGTGTTGTAAAGAAATTAATATAGATGAATGAATAGATGAAATATTGACGCCATTCTGCAAATCAAAATTGAACACTGATATATTGTTTTTATTTCTAATATAGTTAACTTAATTTGTTAACTTGTTACATATAATAATGATCTAATGATGAATGATATTATTTTCTTCATTTTATTTGTTTTGGATATTTACTTTTATTCCCTTCTTTTGTTTATCTCCAGCACTTCAATTTGGCAAATAATGTCAATGAATAAATAATACTACATGACAAATAGGCTTAAAATAGAATCTGTGATTACTATCCGCCAAAATGGCTTCCAGTGATCATTGATCGGCCCAAAAAATCCTGATTGGAGCACCCTTACTAAAAAAATCATCCATATTAAACATCCCTGTAAACTTTACTGAATGCCTACTTATATGTTGTTTTTGTATTTGTGTATTAGCTGAATGCAGACCTCAAAGCAGTAGATGAAGACAAGGACAGGTTATTTGCCAAACTGAACGATGAAGTCAAAGCTAAAGACGACCTGCAAGGTGAGTCAACTGCACACTGATGTCTGTTTTACCAAGGTTGTCATAAAGTTGTCTGACACAGAACAAATGATATATAATAATGTATATGTGCTGTGCAGCATATAAACATCTGAGTGTGTGTTTTTGTTCTTCCCCTCTAGTGGGCATTAAGGAGCTGGAAAAAGAGAAATTATTTCTGCAGTCAGACACTGAAAGTTATTCAGATCAGGTAGCTGCCCTCTATTATGTTTCGATATTCTTAATACCACATTCCACATTAATTTACTTTTTAAATCATTTCTCTTTTTCATGTGTTTAGGTCCAAAGATTACAACAGAAACTCCAGATTATGACAGAAATGTACCAGGAGAATGAGCTCAAGCTACACAGGTACAGACACAAGAGTAAATGTAAAGAGAAGTAGGAAGAGCAAATGGAAACTAGAGTGTTAATGAATGCATGTGTTAACAGGCTGCTGACAGTGGAGGAGAAGGAGCGCATGCAGAAAGAAGAGAAGTTAAGCAAAGCAGACAAAAACATTGCGTTGGCCATGGAAGAACTCTGCAACTACAGGTAGCTACTCCCACAAAGTACCAAACTCACTGACAGTATGTAATATACAGGGAATATGTGTGAGCCTCCCATGCACAGACACACCTGTAGTCTCACCTGTACTTCACTTTTTCTTCAGGCAACGAGCGGGAGAGATGGAGGAAGAGCTGGACAAAACCAAACAGTCTTACCAGACTCAAATATCAGCACATGAGAAGAAAGCTCACAATAATTGGGTTAGTAAAACACCTCAAACACATGAGAGCAAAGCAATATTGAGATTATTATCTATATATATATTTTAATATTTTAAAGCCATTTCTTTGGTTTAAGTGTGGCTGTGTGTCATTTTCCTATGTAAGATCTGGAACTGAACCATGGATGTTCTGTGTGCTGTATTTAAATGACCTATCTCAGTGGGGTTTTCAAGTGCTCTGATCTTCACTGTATATGTATGTATGTTGAGTTAGAGTACACATGTCATGTCATGTTACTGATCTTGACTTGATTTTACAGCTGGCAGCCCGAGCAGCAGACAGAGAGCTAGCAGACATCAGGAGAGAGAACGCCCTCCTCAGACAGAAGTAAGCAAACAGTAACTTAAGTGGGGCTAACACAGGGTTTAGACACACTCACAAATTGTCTATTCACAGCATATTTTATTTAGGGAAGCACTGAGCCGACTTTCAGTCCCGACAGTGATACTCGTACCTGGGCTTTGGGTATCAGTCAAGAGTACCAATTAGATACAAGTGTTTCATTTATAAACTGTAGCTATCTGAGACTACTACCACCCAACTCAACAACACTATTCAAGTGTAAACCATTTAAATGCAGCAATAAATTGGTCAAATTTAAGTAGGAATTAAACATTCTAGGATAAAACTATAGCACTGCATAAAATAATAACTTAATGATTGGTTGAGCTTGTAGATTTCTTCTGCATCATGCTTCTGGGGGTGCATGGTTGTGTTACCAGTTCCTACCAGAGCAGGGGCGTCCCTCTCTACCTTTAAAAAAAGAGAGTACCTTCTCTCTTAGCACCACACGACAATTCTACTCTTTAAAGAATCGTCTCTTAGCACTTATTGCTGCACTAACGGCTCTTATCACACTATAGCTTGATTATTTCCCTTTTTCTGTAAGTCGCTTTGGATAAAAGCGTCTGCTAAATGACTAAATGTAAATGACTAAATGTCATATTTTGCAGTGCCACCCCTTTGCAGATATTACAAGTAGCTGTAGAACTTGTTGGCGCAGCAAGCGCGAAATGCCTCCAAACAGCTGACAAGTTTGTTTTTAGCTCCACCGGCTACGTGGTCTACGCATGATGTAGCGCACACACATGCAATCAGACTTACACATAGAATTAATTTGAATAAATCGGCCCCATTGGTGCATCAGTCATTTTGTTTGTGGCACATGAAATCAACTGTGGTGCAATAAAAATAAAAAGATAGGATTCTGGATTTCAATAAACTGTTTCATTTGCTGTTCTACACAGTGATCATGACATAGTCAGGTCCAGAAAAATGTTTGTCATGCATTATGTATGTTTGTTTACAGGCTGACAGACACGCAGTTCAAACTTGACGCCCTCGACAAAGATCCCTATGCCCTGAACAGCCTGGCCAGACCACTGCCTTTCAGAGGTAAGCACTCCTTTCTAAACCAAAACATGAATTATTGAGCTTCCATCATATCCTGTGGCAAATAGGCAGTAGGCCACAGATTTCTCACCAAACTGCCCTTCACTTTCAGCTGAAAGGTCCCCATATGGTCCATCTCCTCTGGGTCGACCTGCATCTGAAACCAGAGCTTTTCTGTCTCCTCCTACATTAATGGATGGACCACCTGCAAGACTGTCTCCTAGAGGTATGCACACACAGGAAGACACAATCCACAGAAGGCATGTTAAAGGAAACACTCTGACTCACTTTGCTAATTGAAATTAAAACACATCATCTTACTTTACATATATAGAACATTTGCTTATTCAGTCCAATAATCATCACAGTAAACACAGCATTTTTGAGATGACCATCTGGCTGTAGCATGTTCGACTGTAGATGTGTAGTAGCATGGTCTGTATGCTAGCATGCTGTTAGCACACTGGAATGATACTGGGAAACTTAGAGCACATCATTTTGATTAACAGGACACTTTCTTTTTGTCTCTCTTACATTCATTCTGGCCTAATTTGTTTGATATTTTTCTGCGACCGATTGGTTCTTCCATTCCCTCTTTCCCTCTCTCTCTCTTTTTCTCTCACGCTCGACAACATCTCTCCTTTTCTCCCTCTTTTCCCTCGTGCTGTCTCTTTCCTGTGGTCCTTTTCAGTGCCTCGTGGTCCAGTGGAGTCCCCAGGTGGCCAAGGAGAGATAGAGCGGAGTGGAGGTCCCCATTCAGACAGCGGCTCAATCTCTCCAACATGGGAGAGAGATCGCAGGGGCCCGCCACCAGGACCCCCTGGGCCAACAGGGCCCCTCGGACCTCCGGGGCCCCTCGGACCTCCAGGTGTGTGTGAGAGAGAGAGACAAAAAGAAGGAATCAGTAATGTCTGGTGGGTCAACCTGTATTATTAGGCCTGGTGATGCGCAGACAACCTGCCCAGCCCTGACCTACCTTGGAATATTGAGATTACAATTTAATTCACATTCAACAGAAATTATACTAATTAAAAATATTAAAAATTAGTTTTCTTAGTTTGCCACAAGACCTAGCAGGTAAGTGTTCAAGATGATTTCCCAGCATTTTCCCCTTGATGATGGTACAACAATAAAAGTCAGGATGAACCTTCAGACTGCAAAAAAACCCATTTCTTTTATGTTTCCTATTTGCATGTGGCTCCACTGGATATCTGCTGCATCATTAAACATTCATTCTGGTCATTATTGCATAATTTAGACAGATTGAAAAACTGAAAACCTGAGTTTGTGTGGCACCATGTGCACCATGACTTTCATGTCTAAAAAAGCAGTACTTCACAGGTGTAGCTTATAACATCACTTGAAAAGGTATTCAGTCATGGTTAAGGTTATAAGTTGCACATGTGTTTAGCAAGACAGCAACCAAATACATGTTGTGTGCATGTGCATGCTGAATGCATCTTGATAGAGCATGTGTAATGTGTTTAAAGCATTTTGAGTTTTGATGCTGGAACTCTGCTGTCTATGAAGCTCTGTGATCAAAGTGTTTATATTAGATCATTAATGACCTGATCCTGAGAGGGAAAACATCAACATGTCACAGTACATCTGTTTAATTTGTTTCAAGCTTTAGAAAGAGGCATTGATATTATATTTCACTGTGTCTGTTTATCAGGTTATATGTTCCCAGAACCAGGAGGTCCGATGTACAGGAGACCTCCTCCTCCTCCAGGAGCTCTGGGCCTTTTGCCTCCTCCTGGCTCTCTCCCACCCGGCCCTCTCCATCCTAGGGGTCTCCCCCCGGGACCCCTTCCTCACCCTGCAAACATGCCAGGTGAGTCACATGAGCAATCTATTCAGCTGCCTGTCGTTTCCTGTATTCACATCTTTACTGACTTTCTACATTTGACTCTTTTGAACATCTGAAAAAGGAGAACTTGCATGTGCAAATATGGAAATGAAAGAGCAGAACCTGTAGACAAAAACACACACGAACAATCTAACTCTTGATTGATAATTTCTTCTATGTGCAGATGGCTCTTTCAGAGAAAACAGCCATGGGCCCGGTGAACAGGATCATAGAGAGGTAATAGATGTACAGTTTTTGTGTGTATACGTGTGTGTTTGAGAGCTATGTAGTTTGAGTGTGTGTTTATATCTGGAACCTTTCTGTACCTATGTCACCAGTCTGGTCCTGGTGATCGAAGGACTCCCCCTGAAGCTGATCCAAGGATGGGGGGTGCACCCCCCCCTGGACCCCCGATGGGTCCAATGAACCCCATGGACGGTCCCTTTCCTCGCAGAGCCCCCTATGGTCCACCACCTCCTGATTACTTCCCTCCCAGGGGTCCTGGGGGCCCTCCCATGAGGCCTAGTAAGTGGGAACAGCTATCCTCCCAACCTTTTAGTACCATATATCTCTAACAGTGCTTCACACCTGTAGTTTTGGTCCAAACCAAAGGTTTAGCTCTGGTTCAGTCTTCAGTCTCTAATTCTGGTAACTGAACAAAGTTTATGCAGCACAAACAAAATAATTGATTTTAAACATTATTATTAATATAAGACTTAGTGTCCATAATGGGCCAGCAGAGCATGAATACTTTATATAAATGCCCTTATACAGATCATTTTCACTGCATCATGCTCCCTGAACAGATTTGTCAATCAGCAGATTGATTTATTGTTAGTTTAGAGTTTGAAATCATGCTTAAAATCACATAACTACTGTTACTGTTGTTTTCTTTCACACTACAAACACATTGCACCAGAGGGAGCAGCTCAAGACAAAATTTGGTTGTTTGGGCAAAAGGTTTTGATTAACAGCTTTCACATGATCCCAAACATAACTGTATTAACCAGGCAATATCACCAGGGTTTGATGTAACAAACCAAACCGGTGTGAAAGCACCATTAATATCAGAGTGAACCTAACGCTTCTCTTCTCACTTCCTGTCTCTCCAGTGTGGGCCCCTCCACCTCCAGGCATGATGTTCCCTCCTCGTTTCCCTCCCGGTGGAGCTCCTCTTCCTCCCGCTCCTCATCCTCACTACGCTCCCCCCATGCGGCCCCCTCTACCCGACAGCCACCCACATCCTTCCCTGGGTCCTCCCCTCCCTCCTCAGCAGTCCCTCCCCTCCCCTCCTCACAGCCAGTCGCCGGAGGAGCACACAGTCTCACCTGAGGATGCCATTTGAGCCTCATCATGTTTTCCACTTGAAATGACGTGTTTCTGGTTAAAATTAAACTCAGCGGGAAATGGATAGCTTGACAGGTCGCTATTTTCTGTCATTCTTTTCCTTAACATCTACATATTAACCAGGAGGATGTGTTAATGAAGGGTGTTCACCAAAGGGGAAACCTTCAGCCCACTTTGTTGCTGTCTGCTTCTGCTCCGTCTTTCTGCTCTGTTCTCATCCTTTCTTGCCTTTTTTTCTTTCTCTTACTCTACCCTATCATCATCCAGCTCCAGTCCCCGTGAAGTAGTTGTTGTGGAGGCACAGTGATGGAGGTTATGTTCTGTTGTGTAATTTCACAGGCAGCTTAATCTGTACGTGTGTGGGAATGTTGCCATGAGAGCCACAAACAGTAGCTTGTTTGCTTGACAGGAAGGTTTTTAATGGCACTTAGGTTGGAATGTGTGCATGTAGAAATGTTTTATTTTGCAGAGAATGGATTGTTTACGTATAGCATCAGTCAGCAATATGTCCCAATGGCACACAAAATCAGAAATTTAAATGCTTTGAAGGCCTATAACATATTTTAATATACCAACTCTCTTCCCCTTGTCAGAATTTATAAATTTAGCCATTTAGCATTTGTGCTGTTGACCTGAAAATCGACGACACTTCAAAATCAAATTACATCAGGTTTGGTTTTGACTGAAATCACCTGATCTTAAATTATTATTATTATTATTCCCCAGAGGTAAAATGAGATAGTTTCTTAAAATATCATTAAAGTGCAAAACTGAATTATTTCACTGGCTTCTCTGTGGGATTTTGCCTTCATCAACAAAGCAGCAGTGGAGAAGCGATGCTATTAATTATGTTACAGTGACTTGCATGTGGCCTAAGTTTGAAATAAGTGGCTGGCAGTAGCCGCTTGTATTTTGTGGAAGTAAGCTGTGATTCATCGTGTCGGTCGCACAGCGGAGTTCAAGGGACTGACTGGAAGAGAGGCTTCACAGCCAAAAAGATGACACCCATGTGAATTTTGTAAAAAGTGATTATTAATAGATAAATAAAGATGGTCAAATTGTTGATGTCTCCACATTTCGCTTGTGTATTGATGTTCAATTTGTTTATCATCAGGACCCATGTGGGGAAAACAAAATCTGGTAACGGACCAAAGTTTATGCAGCACTTTAATGCGTAGATGTGTATATTTCTGTTCTTTGGTGTCACAAAGAGCTCACAACAAAATAACAGATTTTAAGTATTACAGAGGACTGAAATGTAATGGAAGTCAGGTTTAGTCAGTTATCAGTTTTATGTCTCATACGGTGTTGCAAATTTTTGGGGGTTGATACCATACTGTACAGGTGCATCGCAATAAATTAGAATATCATGGAAAAATCAATTTCCAGTAGTTCAAGTCAAACGGCTAAATATGGACATACTTTTCAGAGGCCAACATTTCCATATTAAACATTCTTTTTTAAATTGGTCTTCTGTAAAAAAAAATTTGAGACACTGAATTTTAGGTCTTCATCAAATGTAAGCCATGATCATAATTAGAAGAAATTAAATTAAGACATGAAATGTTTCATTGTGTTTGATGTATCTATATAATGTGTTATTTCCACTTTTTGAATTGAATTACAGACATAAAACAAACTTTTCTATGATATTCTAATTTATTGAGATGCTCTTGTATGTCACATAGATTTGGTGTGAAATTTAAATTTTGCCTGCTGGAAAATTGATTAAAATGGTTGAAAAGCCTTCCAAGTTCATTCGTTATACCCAAGTTATGCAATTCCAACACTGTTTAGGGACCCGAGTATGCAGAAATACTCAAATACAATAGGCAAAAATAACATTTTTACTGTATGAAAAATAAAAACCAGCCTGGTTTTTGCCTGAAACTGCATGGGATTACCATTAAGTGGGCATGCCTTTAAAAAGGAGACTTCTGGTTCTCCACACAATCCATTTTCTACGTGAGTTTTTCCCTAGCTAAAATGTAGCCTTACTTTGGAGCATTATTTTACCCTCTTCCTGTTCTATAAGATATGATGATACAATTAGTAACAATAGATTTCTTTGCACTTCTAGTGTCATATGCTACCGTTGTTGTCCATGTACAGTAACCTTAGGACTGAGTCTGCTCCAGCCTCAGAGGAGCCAGGAGCACTGGGGCTCACACGTTTAAGTAAGGATTAAGTAAGATCAATGGTAATTTTATGAATAGTTCTACTTAAGTCCTGTCATACCTAAGCAGCTATGGCCTCTTTCTGCATCAGCCACTACATATTTCTCACAAGATAGTTTTAGAACCTGTAAAACAGTTATGGAAAGCTGTTAAATATAACATTAGTGAGGTTTTCACTTGCACCACGGTCTGGCAGCACTTTAACAGCAGTGTTAACCATTACTCTGCTTACTTACCCTTTGTCAAATCAAAATCAAATCTATCAAAATTACTTTATTTATCCCAGAGGGGAAATTCAGTTAGTCTGTTAACTCTTCTGTAAATTATTGAAGAATTAGACAGCCTAATGCATGTAGGAGCGAAGGATCTTTTAAATCTCCCCTTCCTTGAACGTGGAGAGAGGGGCCATCCACTGCTGTTTTTCTGGTCCATAAAGGTGTTGTGTAGCGGATGATCCTGGTAGTGGCTCCATTTCAATGAAAAAAGGTCTTCTCTTGAATAAATTCTTCTCTCCACAGAAGTATCCATCAAAAACACGACAAAAAATATGACAAAAAATACATTAAAAATCAGTAAAACCAGAGAGCTAGCAGACTTTGCTGCTCCTCGATGAAGCGCATTCCAGAACAAAACATACAAACACCACAAATTTCTTATAAAACAACTTTTAATTGTAAAAGTCCCCCCTCAACAAGGACACAAATGTACCTGACAGTTTTCAACATAAACTGTGAAAAAAATATAGTGATTTGAATATTTAACATCCCCGCCACCACTATCTTCAAAACCCTCTGCTTTCAATATTATTAAATGGTATTTGTTTGTTCATTATCCTTTATAACCAGTTGGTTGTATCTGTGAAGGTTTAAGGGCGGGGGAACGATTGGTCTGTCAGTACAATTATTCAAACATCACAGTTGGCTTTCAAAAAAATCCTAACAACTCTGCACAGCCATTTAACCATAATACACTGAACAACTCCTATCAGAATGGTCATAAAGATGGAAGCATTTGTTATGTTTTATGTGAAATGATGTAAATGTGGTTTATACTTTAAAGAGTGAGCAACGGCTTCAGATAGAAAAGAGGTAGATGCATAAGAAGATAATGTAACCGGAAAACCTGTTGAACAACCATTTTAAAGGGATACCTTGGCATTTTGACTTTTTATTTTTCTTGTTTGTAATACATCTGGTCCTCAGTTACTACCCCAATTTTAAAAAGTTGTGATGCTGTGTAAATAAAAACAGAATGCATCAAATTCAGAATTTAAAGTGTGTATTTACAAAAACAATAGTTTATCAGTTTCAACAAAAATATAGCGTCTTTGTGCAGCTTTCAATTAAATATATGTCAAATTAATAGAAAAATATCAAGTCCCAACTCTTGTATTGTGATGTATTATAAAATCATCAAAGAGGGTCTACACTGATGCTCTATATGACAAGGCCAATTACATTAACAAAAATATAGGATTTTATAAAAGAGTTTGGTGAAGAAAAAAAAAAGATTAAAAATGCCCAGGTATCCCGTAAACACTGTATTTGGTGTAGAAGAGGATCTAATGAAATATCCCCGTTTTGTTTTTTTTGCTACGCTCTTAACACCAGTTACACACAGAGCTGCTGCTGGTATGAGGAAGTGCACTGGCAGTTTGTAAAGGCTGAGTTGAAGGCTTAAATGTCAGTGTCCAGTAGAAGCATACTCCCTCCTTGAATTTGGTTTATAGATTATATTTAGTTATGTTGCATTGTAAATACTGCCATCACTGTGATCATCTCAACCACAACAAAACTTAAAAACTCTCACAAATGCACAGTGCACCACTTATTAACAAAACAACAGGACAATTAAAATATCTTCCAAAGTAGGCACTGTGTCACACAATCACTAGCTAACTATTCCAAAACACCATAACAAAAAGTAATCATTAAACACTTAAACTGGTCCACATAAAAAAAGTACAAAAATTAAAAATATCTCATGGCACAATCAACCAGGTTCATATATCAACCACCATTTCCTCATGTGTCATTGGAAGCTGTATCATTAACCCTCTAGGTTTAGGATTTAAAACCACAGTGCTTTCAATTACATACAATAATGTGGTGCCTGTGAAACAAAACCTAAAGATTCTAACTTCCAAAATGTTTGCAAAGGCTTTTCAACTGCTGGTGAGCAGAATGATCCATGTGACTTGTGGTGTGTTTGTTATATGGGTACTAATAACAATTTTTGGTCAGATTCAAACTCATTTTAACTATGTGAACAGACCAAATAAATTCAGTTCAGCCAACACTGTTAGACTACCTAAATAGACAACGGCACTCTCACCAAACACTAGATTCTGGGACATCTATTTTAAAGAATAAAACTGTCACTAGTGTTTTTTTGGGCACGCAGGAATTTTTAAAATAAATGATCACAATGAAATGAATACTGGAATGAGTTTCAGTGGGTTCAGCAGAGATCAGTCTTAAAAAGGTTGAACTCAGGGTATCACACTTTCCTTATAACTGTCTGCTCATGGGACATTTACAGAAGTCCATTTCTGTCAATAAAAGGAAAAAACAAGATGAACACTATCCCTTGTGATAAAAAAAACCCCAAACATTCTGTAAGTCATGATAATGAGAAACTTTCACAAAACAATGACTCAAAATCATGAGTTAGGCTCTCGAAAAAATGACTTAGTTGCTCAAAAAACGACTTAGCATCTCAAAATAATTAGAAACGTCATTAAAAGTCTTTATTTTGAGATACAAAGAAGTCATTATTTGAGAAAAGTAAGTCATCATTTTGAGAATGTTTATTTCTAATTCATAAAAATAATCTAGAACTTTTTTGGAATAACAAATCATAATTTTGAGAGGTTTCTTATTATAAGGATTTACAGGACCCCCCCCCCCATCACATTTGCAGAAATGAGTAAAGAATGAAAAAAAATAAAGTTTTCTGAAAAGTAAAAATTCCAAAAGTACCGGTAACTAACATGCAAGTGTAAATAATGTTTCTATTCCTGTTGTCCTTTAAAGGGATTCAAACCTGTGAGTCCTTATTGTGTGCGCCTGTTGGCACGAGAGGCAGCTTACCGACTGGTGTCGCTGTTAGCTGAAGAGTGTAGTGAAAGATTGAGAGAAATGTTCATGCCACCATGTGTGTCAGTTATATGTTTGCATGTATTGTGCATGTGTATGATTGTGTGTGTGTGTGTGTGTGTGTGTGTGTGTGTGTGTTCCTCAGCAGTTGAGAATGGGTCTGTTTCTGTCTGGTCTGAACGGGAACACAGGGCTGTCGGAGTCGGCTTTCCCTCTGTGGGGACCCAGCGTGGCCACGGCCTGGAAGATAACGAACATGTACACGGTTGGTAAAATATGCCTGTTCACACACCAACGCCACGAAGACACAGCTCTGAATATCAACAGACACATTTTCACACCTTTCTGATAGCTGTCCAGTCCTCCAGGATGTCCAGGTCAGGTAGCATGTAAACAATATATGGGCGTGAGCAGAGTTAAGGATGGAATAAAAAGACACATGTAGATTCCAGCATTGGGGATTCATAGAAGCAGTATTATACATACTAAGCAGTATCAACGTAACAGAGGTATTAACAGTAGAAGGATATCCGACACCACTGAAGGTCGTCTCCTCTTCTTATCTGGACTTAAAGCATCTCTCCTCTTCTTCCTTCCTGATAACTCGTCATTCCACAACTCTGAGACACAGAGACAGATTAAAATGCATTGAAGATAGCACAAAATGCTGGATGTATGTAGTGTGTTCATTAAAATGTATTTAGTTGCACATGCATGACATAATTCATGAAATGTTCCGTGGGCGTCACCTGATGTAATATCTATGCTGTGTCTGTCTTCCTCCAGTCTTCTAATTTTCTCCTCCAGTTCACTTTGTACTGTGTCAAACAGCAGCAGCTTCTCACTCTGCACACACACGTAGAAGTATTGACATAAAAAAACCAATCAGATCTAAATAAGAGCGGGCATACATCAAAATACATACATACACCACTATTCATTTTGTAGATCACTTAATTTCAAATCAAAGTCTTTAAGTATTTGTATCCCCTTAAACACAAGCAGGTTCAGGTTTGTTTGTTTTTTCTTTCCTTTTTTGCTCCTGCAACATTTATCTGCACCTCTGTGGCAACAGCACTGTCATGGCTACAAGTAGGGGGACCTCAAAAATGTATTTTGTGGAGTATAACACAGTTATAATGCCACAAAGCATTAAAAAACAAGTTGAATTCAACTCAATTTCAAATAACATATATAATAAAGTGATTTTGAGGAAAAATCACTATTTTAAGCTTAAATTTCAATTTGCTTAGTAATACTGCAATAATATAAAATATATAAAATATAAGACAGAAGATAATGAAAGTGTGTGTGTGTGTGTGTGTGTGTGTGTGTGTGTGTGTGTGTCTGACCTCCCAGTGTTGGCATGCTGCCTGGATCTCACACTCATACTTGTTCTTCACAGACTCCAGGCACAACTCTCTGTAGATCCCTGACAAATGCAGAGAGAAACACACAGTCAGAGAGTGATAAAGGAGACCAGGGTGTGTAAGACTTCATGAGTGTGTTGAAGTTACCTGCCACCTTGGTGCGGACCTGCATGTTCTCCAGCAGTACAGCCAGAGGCTCCAGATACTCTGCTGCACGGCCAGCCTCCACCTCTGAAAGCTTGCTGTTCACCTGACTGAGACGCTCCCGATACAGCCTGCACACAAACACAAATGTTACTACAGCCATATCAAAGCCCTATGCATGAGTTTTTGTATGTTTTTAGATTAAACATTTAGATAAACGTGAGAAAAGCCTCACTGGTCTTTGAGATCAGTGAACTGTTTCTCCAGGTTTGACATTTCATCCAGACACTCCATCCTCCTCCGCTCACAGTCCTCCTCATCCATTTCTGGAACATGATAAAGACACACATAGAAGTAGATCTCGATTATTATGCCAGGCATAAAACATCTGCAAATATGCAGTGTCTTAAAACTTTGAAAGCATCTACTTTTTTTAATATACAAATACATTTTGTTTCTTTTACCAGCTATCATTAATATATCTTGAATAGGAAAATGGCTCATTTTATAATGTTTCAGCATTTCTCACCAGAGCTGTCTCCATCCTCTGAGACAGAGGACGTGTCAGAGTCCTCCTCCTCTGAGCTGGACGCTTCTTGCTCCTGCTCTTCCACCTCCATCTCTTCTGCTGTACTCTCCTTCTTCTCCCTGTCACGGTGCACCGGCATGGCAGCAGGTCAACTCCAGACTATTAGTGTGACAGATGGAGAGACAATGTCAGGCTCTTTTGGCAGTTTTGCATGCAACAGATACAACTGTATGCTTAGCATATTCATTAATTCCATTTGTTTAGTTTTCAGCGTGGCAAATTACCTAGCAGTTCAAAGTTATTACAAAGAATTACAAATAAATTGCTTAACACATTCATTTAGCAACAAAAAGCAAAACACATCCATCAATATCTCTACATACGTTTCTTCATTCATTTAATTGTGTAATACCCCTATAGTTGTTTACAAAATGCAAGTAGGGATGAGGGGTAGCCAACGAAATTATATTCTATTATTTAAACATATTTATTACTCTGTATTTTCATGGTGGATCCATTGGGAAAATTATATTGGAAATGTTTTGGGCAAATACTGTTACGTCAATGAAAACAAGAAGGACCCTCTATTAGCATATGGCTTTATTATATTGCTTGGGAGTAGTTATTCAATGTTACTCACGCAAAGCACTTTGAATTCACTAGCAAGTTTAACTGTTTTCCCCTTTATTCATCAAACTATACAGGTAAAAATAAACAATAACAAACGACAACACAGCAAGTTAGCATTGCATTAGCATGTTAGCAAGCCAGGAGAGTTCGATAACAAGCGAGATTAGCACGGGTTGTAACAAAAATATATTAAAAGGGAAGCTTAAAACTTAATTATAACTCACGAGATGAGGAGGTACAGGCCGTTAGCGAGAATGTTTAAAGAAATGCAAAAGGACCTTAAACTTATTTTTCCCTCGGTTACAATTGCACTCGTGTGTCCAAGCTAAGCTAAAAACAAATCTTAGTTGGGCGCTCTTAATTGTGTAGGGAAATGTAGTTCTCTGTCACCAATGTTCCCATCACTAAAGGTCGGGCAACCAGCCGCTAAACTACGTTACCCATGAGCACTGTGGACTGAGGAGGAGAGTTCGAGCGTAACTGTCGAAATGAGTTTTTAACTTTAAAAGCAGTTTGACGCCGTTTGTGTCAGAAACAAATTGCAGTTTTGTAATATTCGTGTATATTAGATTTAAAACTTGATAATCAAACTTATTGTTTAATTATTTTGACGTTGAATTTCTCTGGTATCCATTACTTTGTTTTCCTCCTCCCTCCTCCTCCGCCATCATGTTTTCTAAGTGAACAGCGGAGCTAACCAGCTAGTTCAGCCTTCAAGCTGCGGACTGTTGTGGACGGGAGGTGCGATGGATGGATGTTTTGCCCCGCTACGTTTTACACATTTGTCTTAGTTTAAAAAGAATGCGCCGACAAAATTTATCCATCGATATACTCCGCGCTGTTGCGGAGGGCTGCTGATTCGCACATGATACAGCAGCAACCTACGGTTTCTCGTTATAGTTTGAAGATTAACGCCTAGCTGAGGCTGTTTAAGTGGCTACACGGCTAGCTCCTCCTTGCTGTCTACCATCGCATTCTTGTGTCTCCTGCCCCAGGAATGTTTTCCAAAAAGCCTCATGGGGACGTTAAGAAATCAACACAGAAAGTGTTGGACCCAAAGAAGGACGTGTTGACAAGACTGAAACATCTCAGAATAGTCATAGGTAAGTTAAAAATAATTTTTAAGCAGCTAACAGATTAGCTTATACGTGCCAGTGTGTTGATAAAGGGAATGCCACACCAAACTCGCTCTAAAAAACACGATTTTCGAAGTTTACTTGCATGTAAACAGAGGCGCAGCCTTTTTTATAACAAACTTTAATGCCATTTAAGATATCTTAAGCATCTACTCACCAATTCGGCATCTCACCTGTAGTCACTTGCTAAGCATTTGAGCACTTGTTCTAATACATTTTCCTCATCGTTATTGTTTTTTTGCATCCCTCCGAATAACTATGATGGGCAATGATGAGCCTTGTGTATACAGGCTAAAAGTGAAGGTTGTGTGAAAAGTAAATGCGGCTAGCTGTATCCGCTGTCAACAGAATAGAGGCAGAGGGTTTAAAGGCGTGATTTACACTGTTTACAATTGGTAGTGTCTTAACATTGTCAGGTTTTCAGTGGATTTTGGCTTAGGATCTTTGCATATTGGACAATCGGATGTAATGTTTTTTATTACTGTGTGATTACGTGCATAGGAAATTCTCTGCATGCATTTCGCTGTTGATATACGTTGTTAGTCAGGCTGTTGTGATTTCTGCAGGGGTGTGCCTGAGTGCTAGATAAAGACCTTGTCTGTGTGTAAGAGAGAAATGCTGAGTTTTTAAAAACGTGTTAAGATGTGTTACAACACAATATCAATTGCAGTGTTTGGACTGTGTTGGAGAATAGGGAGGGTGGTGGTGTAATGGTTATGAATAAGTGATGGATTCAAGAGTGCCTTTGTGATTTGTGTATCATTCACTGGCACACACTTGCTCTCACACATGTACACACCCACACACACACACACACTGACCGGAGAGGGAAACAGCCTCTACTATTTCCTCCCTATGTCCAGTACAGTAGCTCAACTTCCTGTTTCTATTGTAAGAACTACTGGGCTCTATGTTTATGTGTGTGTGAGAGGCAAAGAGAGAGAGGGGTGTGCCGCTCTCTCTGCTCTATGGGGAGTACAAGACCTTGATAAGAATCACAACAGAGACACGCACACACAAACACGTTGCAGACACATTGTTTGAGAAGGAATACTGGGACAGCTGAACAATAGCTAACCACACCGTTTTAGGAATCATGGTGCCAGACCACCACTTGAGGAAAATACTTATGGGTATTATCAGTTGCAGCACTTATAAGAACTGGAGCAATGCCACCAACTTTAGAGAGCAAGCAAGCACTGCAAGAATTACTTGTCGATGTTGCTTGTTGATTATTGCCATTGTAGTAAACAGAGTGAGCACTTAGAGTATTGGATCATTTTTTAAAGTTCTGTTATAGATTAGTTCATACCTGATCTGAAAGAATGATTCAACAAGAAGTTGCATCGCTCCAATGCAATCAGGTTATTTAGTAACTGATTCCAAACCCTGTTTGACCCTGCTGTTGATGTTGGAACAAGTAGCTGTTATGTTTAGTGACCTTGACTAGATTTATATTGAGTCAATAATGACAGAAGATGTCACCTCCATATCACATTACAAGGTCAGAATTTGCTTTTATTATCAGAAGTCAAACTATTTCTGTTCCTAAAGTACCCTGATGATTTCTTAAGGAACTTTTAAGTTTGACAGAAGTTTGTGAAAGCACTTATTCAAGTAAGGGAACCAGAAATACAACTTATTCAGAATATAGTTAGGGTCCAAAACCCTCTCAGTAAAGGCACTACTACATGTGTGATATTAGCATTGGCTCTATATTTTATTAAAGCCAAATTGAGAATAATGATTAATGATTAAAAAATGATCGATCGTGAATCCAATATAATGACTCATTTGTAATATGAGTCAAAATAATAGCAATTCGATATTTTTTCCCAAACCCTACAGCCCTAATCCTAGTCACTTCCACACAGTGAGGCACAAAGCTTATTTATTTAAAACTTTTTGGATCGGCGCTCTGTATAGGGCGATAACCATAGCCCAGGTGTTGGTATTAGGTCTAAAAAAGTTGGTATGTGCATCCCTAATAATTAGTTATGCAAACAATAGCTTCTGTGCATTGCCTTTCGACATGGTGTGTCCAATCAGGTCGTCCGGAATGTTGTGTTAAAAATGTCAATGCCCTGAGGAAAAGATAGAAAACCACTCAGCTAAGCCACTAAGACCTTACAAGGGCAGCCGCTATGGCACAGACAGCCTCAGTATGTGTGTGTGTTGCAGAGTTGAGCTTTCAAACTTTATATAAACAAGTCCGGAGACTATCACCAGAATGTCTTCAGAGTGTGCTGATACCTGTGTACAGTATGTGTGACTTAGTGCACAGCTTAGTATATATTCTTTCAAAGATTCAGTCCAGAACATGTAGATGTAAACTTTCCATTCTTCAGAGCAGTATATCTGAAACTGCTGTTACCAACTAGGCTGTGTTTGACATGACACAGGTGTATTTAGAGTACACAGATGCTGCGGTGAGGTTACATTGCTCAGATATACTTCCTGTGATGAAAAGTCAGAAATGTGGCTTCATCACAACACTCTAAAAGATGTGTTAAGACTTACAGCTCAAAAACATTTGAACTGAAGATAGAGAAAAGCCGAGTGGTTGAATTTCAAAATCTATTCACTTATAAATTAATTGTGAAATTGTCTCCCGCTCATCTGATGTTTTTATTGCTACATTTTATTTAATGTTGAGAAGGTGAAGTTGAGAAGCTCATTTGATGTTTTGTATGTATAATGGATGTATAATGATGTGAGGAATGAAAATGATGATGGTCCTGGAAGCAGATTGAATGTTGAACACTGTTTTCATCACTGAGAAAGTTAACTTTTTTCTGGGGGAATCAAGGACATGTAATATGTCATTTTTTACCTCATCAAAATGTCTAAAATGACTTGAAATCTGTCATTGTATTCAAGATAATGGTCTGCTTCATTTGCCTATCAATGACATCATATCCCCTTTGTGCATGTATCAGAGTTGTGGTTGTCTGATAGAGGCTGCCCTAAATTGGCTTTTTATTATTATTTTAAGCCATCTTTTTACCGTACACCTTTTAGATCTTGGTGTTTTTTAACAGGAGAAAATAATTTAGCCATGGGATGTCTGGATCTTAAGTTATCTGAGAAACGAGCTGAACAAACATTAGCGGCAGCTCAGCTCACAGCCTCTTCCCGACTTACTGTGTCCGCCTAACAGCCTTGGAACAGAAACACTGATTTTCAACAAGAAACAGCTTTATTCAGTGTTTGTACCCGTTTTAATCACCTGGCCCGTTTGTTTCGGTGAGGAGACCTGACTGCAGTGACAGCAATGGTGGTGGAGGCGTGAATCTACGCTTGTCACAATGTCAACAAACTCCACCTTCTGTTATTGTTTTGATTGAGAGTACCCTCGTGGCAGAAAATTGCCTATTGTGTTTTGAATTGTTTGCTTTATTCCTCCTCTTATTATCCAGAAAATGCAGAGCCTTCAGAGCTGAAACAGTTCTTCGACCTGAACTACTCCCACATCTACTATGTCTTCTTTGAGAACTTTGTCACCATTGAGGTCAGCCTCAAGCAAAAAGGTAAGTTTTACTCACTCTGGTTGGTCAGTCTTCACATTGTAGACATAAAGCAGTTGCTATTCAGCCATCAGCCATACTGTTGTGCTTCTTTCAAGCTAGTCTGTGTGTTTCAGGTCACAAGTCTCAGAGGGAGGAGCTGGACTCGATTCTCTTCATCTTTGAGGTAATAAGATCTCATTGTAAATAGAGAAAACTTACTAAAAAGTTCAAAATGAATGCTTTGACATAGGGGTGCACCGATTTCCTTAATTTAAATCTGTGATCGGCCGATTCTTTTACGTCAAACCGATCTTATCTAGCGATCTCATCTACCTCCGCAAAGGTCTGAAAGTGCGTCTGCACGTACGCGTACTTCTGCATGACTGTATGACTTCTGCATGCGCGCACACAGTCGGATTAGCGTCCATCACGTGACAACAGTCACCCAGAGCACGCTCAACCAATCATGTCATCAGTGTAAGTATTTTTGGTTGCAGTTCTTTTGTTAGTTTGTCCTGTAAATTGTTGCTATTTATTTTAAGTTCAATATTTTATTTACTACATCAGACATTGTGATTTCCTTTATTTGTTAAAGAAAAATACTGCTGTGTTATTGTTTTTCAATAAAAGAAGATTCAAACATTGAAGGTGTATCCTGTGAGTTATAAAAAAATCATCAGGTCAGGCTTTTAAGAATCGGCCAGAAAATTACAATCGGTGCACCCCTTCTCTGACATTATGTGAAACTAAAACACTGAATTGTTTTTGATTCCATGAGCTCTAACTTTCTGTAGGTGGTCTCGGTCAGTAACACAGCACCAGCTGACATTGACCTCAGACTGAGACCACTGGCATTTAGCAACACTGATTTGGTTGTGGTGTTTAGAGGAGCCAGGATAAGATAGCAGAGTCAGTATGTGTTACTGACCTTCATTTGGCCCAACACACTTTAAATTCACAACAAGGCAGAGCACAAGTCCAGTTGGTACTTGGACAAAACAATGTGCTTAATATAGGTTTTCTCTGTAAGGCATTGCTTAGAATTAGCATGAACAGTAGACTTAGCTCATACGATTGATAACATTTAAATGTCATACTGTCTATATTTTAAACATAGCAGGTTTCTTAAGTCATTAAATTGTCTGAATCTTGAACAAGCCATTTGAATTTGAATCATTATTTTTTTACCAGGATAATATATAAAACAAACTCTTATCACAGAACATTACAAGGCAAAAATGGTTCTCAAATCTTTTTTTACTTTCCAGAAAATCCTTCAGCTCCTGCCAGAGAGAATCCAAAGCCGCTGGCAGTTCCACAGCATCGGTAATAAATAATAAACGAAACCACACTTTTCTTTAAACATCTTACATTTTATCTTATACATATGTGCAGCCGATCACATCTTCCCAGCAAACTATGTGTTGAATTAAGTTTACCTACATTTGGGCAGTGTGGACACCCACATGATAGATTATTAGGGCCCGAGCAGGCATCGACCTGCGAGGTCCCTATTGTATTTCGAATGATTAGGGCCCGAGCAGGCAACGACCTGCGAGGTCCCAATTGTATTTCGAATGATTATTTATTAGGGCCCGAGCAGGCAGCGACCTTTCGCAAATTCGCAAAATGTCGCAAACCTACTTTTTCGAACTCCTCCTAGGCCATTTCATCGTTTTGCACCAAACTTTGCACACAGCATCTATGGACCCTCATGACAAAAAGTTATTAAAATAATTTTGATTACCCAAAGAATACTCAAGTTATTAAATAACAACTTCCTGCAGGTGGCGCTATTATCAACACAAAACACAAAGTGTTGCATATCTCCACATTGGTGTGTCTGAATGACATGAAACTCAGGTTCCTACTTCCCCATGAGCCCCTGAGGTTCTCTGCAAAATTTTGGGCGATGACCACTAGGTGGCGATCTTTAAATTGAAGTATTTTATATCTCTACATCGGTTGGTCGGATTAACACCAAACTTGGTATACTTATTGTCAATGCCCTCCTGAGGATAACCCTTGAAGATTTTATTGATCGGCCCCTAGGTGGCGCTCTGGCGGCATTTTAACTTAATAAGTGCCACTGTGCCCAGACCATAAGACTTAAGGCAATGAAATTCATAGGGGTGGTATAGACTGGTCCCTGTAACGCACACACCCCGACGGCAGCATGCCCCGACACGTGTGTACTGCGAGGGCCCGTTCAGTACTGCTTGCAGTCCTAGTTTAATGTATGTAATGTGAAAGACCAACTGGCACTGAAAATTCAGAATGAGAAGAATGTGAGATGGTGTATATGTGCTTACATTTGGGGGGAAAATTGTACCAATATTAATGTATGTGAAATCAGCTTTAACTGTCTAAGTGTATGGTATATTGACTGTGCACTGTTGTTTGAAATGACTAGGCTGACATTTGTTTTTCTCTTAGGGCTGATCCTCAAAAAGCTGTTGCACACTGGGAATTCTCTGAAGGTACCGCTCTGATCCGTTGTTGACTTTGTCCATCATAGCCTTGAGATCCATATCTTCTCTTTTTAAAAATACCCATGTGTGGACTACACATGGGTATTTTTAATTTTTTTAAGCTTTGTTCACAAGAAAAAGAAAAAGGCTGCGTTTCAAAAATTAGAAATACCTGTGTATGTGTGGACTAGACCTAAGAGGACCTGTCCAGCCTAATTGAGGCAAATAACATGTAATAATTTGTCTCCATCTCTCACCAACGTTGTAGATCCGTCGTGAAGGTGTGCGCTTGTTCCTGCTGTGGATGCAGGCATTGCAGAGTAATGCAGAGCGTGAGCAGCTCTGCATGTTTGCCTGTTTGATTCCCGGCTTCCCAGCTCCACTCTGCCATGGGACCCCACGCACCCTAGACACGCTGATCAACCCACCGCTGAGTTTAACAGAGAGTTAGTACAACACACACACACACACACACACACTGGGGTTAGAATGATAAATGGGCTCATTCAGCTATTATTAGAAAAATTAGCCATTCACAGCACCTGACAAGTATGGAGTACTATTTCAGTCAGAAAAAGAGAAAAAAAATAAGCTGACAACCGCGTGATGAAAAAAAATCCTGTAATTTTGAGAAAGTTTCTCATTAATTGCATTTATTATATTGTTATTTTTAAGATACTATGTCAGTATTTCCAGTTACTGTTCTTGTTTTGTGATACCAAGTCATCATTTAGAGGTACTATGTCATTATTTTAAGGTACTAAGTCATCATTTAGAGATACTATGTCATTATTTTAAGGTACTAAGTCATCATTTAGAGATACTATGTCATTATTTTAAGGTACTAAGTCATCATTTAGAGATACTATGTCATTATTTTAAGGTACTAAGTCATCATTTAGAGATACTATGTTGTTATTTTGAAGTCCTTATTTCAAGAAAATGTCTCATTTTATCAACTTACAGGATCTTTTTTATTATCATATTGGTGGAAATGGGCTTTCATAGTGCAAGATATGATATATATTGGCTAAGATTTTGAATTCTGCCATTTTTTTTAATGAATGTGTATATTGAGATTAAACTGATGGCAACATATTTTGCAGCAATAATTGCAATAAAAAGTTTAACGACTCTGCTTCCCTCCTACAGCTCAGGTTACACCAGAGGAGATCACTCCATTGGTTCCTCCGCAGTCAGGTGACAAGAACCAGGAAGACCTGACTGCTTACTTTTTAGAAGCGCTACTCAAATACATGGTAAACCAGGTATTATCATATTTCCTTACTAACAATACATAAATGCACTTTAACAAATGTTGTGATGCCCCACTAATGCCACTAATGCATAAACGAACATGAGAGAAAACATGTCCCAATTGCCCAATCAATGATTTAATGGTCACTTTTTTATTTACTATACTTACCAATAACTTTTTATTTACTTATTGGTTTTAGGCCCAAACAGCTGTCATTTACATTTTCAAATTCTTCTTAAAAAATGTCATGTGTTGAAACTTGATGGTAAATAAAGTAATCTGTTACTGGTTTCACTAACTCCTTCACCTGCAAATGTCATCCCTTATTGACAGATACAGACCTTTTTCTTGTAGTTCCTCTTCTTGCTGCTATCACACACACACACACACACACACACACACACAGACTGATAACATTCTCCACTAAAACAATGGTGCTCTTCTCCGCTTGACCCTATTTTGTGTGTGTAATGCTCTTTTTATAACACAGGCTTGTTTGTCCTAATGTGCGTGTCTGTGTGTGTCTGACAGGCCAAGTCTCTCGAGTGGCGTTGTAAAGAGAACCATGAACGTGGCTTCAGCTTCCTCTTTGGTCACTTCAGGAAGTTTTACCTTCCTCACATCTTCCCCAACTTTGCAATGGAAACCAGCCTCTACAACCCAATACTGGGTCAGTAACATTAGATCTCACACATATTAATGTAAATCCAGTGGCCCATTGGAACACATTGAACAGCATTGTTGTATTATTGTAACCACATAGATCAGGGGTAGGCAACCCGCGGCTCCGGAGCCACATGTGGCTCATCAGGCCATCTACAGCGGCTACCTGTAACTCTGATCGAAACATTTTAATTATAATTTATCATTAGTGTAGGCTAACATCAATTTGTATTCTTCAATTGTAAAAAATGTGTGGTTTATGAACAGGTCAGTAAAACATTTTCTTTTAACATTTTCACATTTAACTAAAATGTGCATCATAGCTCATGAAAGTCTGTGGCCCGGCACCTTAACCTCTAAATTTTCCCAATTTCAAGTCTTGTTTTGACAAAACCATATTAATAACTGCTCATTATGACCTATTAGTAATGTTAGTAGGTTGAATAGGCTTTAATTAAGGCTGTTTTATCTTCATTGTAAGGCTAAAAAAAATTGTGGCTCCATTCTGGGATTTTTGCTCTTTTTTGGCCAACAATGGCTCTTTTGTTATTAAAGGTTGCCGACCCTTGACATAGATAATGAGTATCTTCTCTCCCTGCAGATGTGCCTCCGATGCGTCCCAAGCCGTACTACAGCGTGGTGCGCAGGGAGCAGGACGGCGGGGAAACGGTGTACTGCACCAAGGAGAGCTTCCTTCAGGCGCGAGTCATCTTCATCCGCTGGCTGGTTTCCTTCTGGCTCGAACCACGGCCCAACTCACACACACACATCCCGGGAACAGAGGGAGAGATCGTCCCCAAGAACATACAGGTTAACACATACATATTTCACCAATAGACAGGGTCAGCCAAGTATGATTTAAACCACTGGAAAGTTCCTTGAACTTATTTGCAGTGTGTTCAGCATGTTTTTTTTGCTTCTGCATCATTTTATTCACCTCATTTGTGTTTTATCCGCCTCATTTTTCACTGCAATATATAAATCCTGCACCTCTTTTGAAACGGCACAATCGTTACTGGAAGAAGGAAGAACTAAAAAATGTCCTGTGTGGAGTATAACACAGTTATAATGCCACAAATAACAGAAAAAGAACAAAAAGTTGAACTTCTTTGATCATTTATTTTACAGAAAGTAGAACAAAATTTAATCCATATATAGAAAATTGTTCCAAGTGCCCACAAGTGTTACCAGTATCAGAAGAAAATGGGGGCTCCACATGCTATTCATATTAAACTATTAACAACTATTTACTATTTAAATTTTTACAACCAGTGTTTGTCTCTATGAGGAGTGCAGAATTTAATGTTTTTTTTGCAGGATGTGGTTGGTGCAAACTTTGTAGTTTTGGTGAAATTCTAGACATGTAGAATAAAGTGATTTTGATTAAATATCACCATTTTAAAATTAGATTTGTTTGTTTGTTTCTGATGGAAGGGCTCGTCGCATATGATTCAATCTAAATTTGAAAATTTAACAATTATTTCTTGTTTTAAAGTTTCTGACTTTGCTTAATGTAATTGTGTATTGCATGCCTTTTGGAGTCCAGACTGTTTGGGTGTAGATAAAAATAAGAAAAGAAATTGATGATAAAATGTTACTCAAGACCTCCCCCCAAATATTAACATGAAATATTATTTTTTGATTTTTTAGTTTATTTTATGAGCTCATTGTTGTTTAACCCAAATTTTTCTTTCATGAGAAACAGCAAATCTGACAAAGGCAAAATTGAAATCTAAAATCTGAAATTTCCCTCTCCAGCGGGCAGCAGCCGGACTGGCAGCTCGCTCTGCAGGCAGCTCAGACGACAGCGGTGGAGGTGGGATTCGGTCCGACAGCCACCTTGAAGGTAGCGGGTGCTCGTCCGGATCGGGCGGAGGCAGCATGGGGCTGTCTGGGGGTCCAGGGATCGGGGGTGAACCTGAACAGAGTCACTCCAACACATCTACGCTGACAGAGAGGGAGCCCAGCTCCTCCTCACTCTGTTCCATGGACGAAGAGCAGCTAACGGACATGGAGGTGGTGAGGAGAGTTCTGACCAGCTCCAGAACCAACGTCAACTTCATCACTGAGATCTTTAGACAGGTAACGTTCTGTAACCATGTACAGTATGTAAAGAGATCTGACAAAAAGTTGTTCAGAACAGGGCTGCTAGGCTAGTTCTAGGTTGCTCGTCTAGAACTAGCACTCTTAAAATGCAATCTAGCCTATCATGGCTCAGTGTTGAAAAGAGGCTGGCCTCATGCACAGTGACATTTCTGAGCAACACATTGAGAACACACAGACCTGAGTTTGTGAGAGATAAAATAGTTTTTTTGTAATACTGTGCATAAACATAACATAACATAACACCAGGAAGGCAGACAAGGGTGATATTGTGCAAGCTCATCCAAGAACTAATTCTCTGAAAAGAACAGTGCTTTATAGAGAGAGTAAAATATGGAATGATTTACCACTTGATATCCGTCAAGAAAAAAGTAAAATATCCTTCAAAAAGAAATTAAAGATGTACTTTGTCAGTGGTTAATGTTGGGTGTTGGGCTTATTATATTTTTTTTTGGGGGGGGGGGTTATTTTTAAAAAATGTGTTTATTTTGGTTGAAAGGACGCTACTCTTTATAGAAGCAATGTTTGCCTGGATTCATGATGTCCAGGATTACAATCAATGATACTGGTTAAAGCTGTATTGTTTTTTTTTTGTATTTCATTTGTTTTCTGATCAAATGCATTTGACCAATTATTCCTAAACATTTAATCCAAATGGCTATAATTTAATGGTTTGATTCTACAAACTGTCTTTTTAATTTGTGCTGCATTTTGTAATGAACTTTTGTGCTGCACTTTTCTAATGTATTTTGTAATGTATTTTTACTGTTAAAGTTGTTGTAGGACTGTTGAGTATTACTTGTTGGAATGTGGATCCCAGGAAGACTAGCGAACTGCCATGGCACAAGCTAATGGGGAACCTTTAATAAAATAAAAAATAAAATATCATTCGTCTGTTTTTCAGTTCTGTCACAACATGTCCAAGCCTCTTTCTTTCTTCATCTATCTACAGGCATTTCTCCTTCCCATGTGTGAAGCTGCAGCGATGCGTAAAGTGGTCCGTGTTTACCAGGAGTGGATCTCCATGGAGGACAGGCCAGTGTTTATGAAGGAGCCGGAGGAGGGCCCCTATCCAACAACCGGCAGCCTGGATTCAGGCTCTCAGCTCGGAGACAAGGAGGACGAGGTGAGGAAGTACCTGAAGTCAGTTATACAAAACTAAAAAGGTTCAAATAAAGGTAGGCCAGAGAGATCAGAACAGATGTTTACAAAGTGATCTACTATGTCTGACATGGGTTTCTTTGTTGATGCCCAAAAACAGCATGATCAAAGCAAAGTAAGAATAAGAACGTTTGTATGAGTCTATACACTGCTTTCTAGGAATTCTTGAATATTATACCTTCAAGATGGAGCTTTATATGATAAATCATAGGCTTGAAAAATGTAGTCTGGGCTA
Source organism: Centropristis striata (assembly GCF_030273125.1). Lineage (NCBI taxonomy): Eukaryota > Metazoa > Chordata > Actinopteri > Perciformes > Serranidae > Centropristis > Centropristis striata. Next base: position 18,383,439 of record NC_081532.1, read on the forward strand.
AATTGTGCTGAACAGAAGTGTGATTCATCCACTAAAGAGAAATATTTGCCCTGTTTTTCTGAATCAACAAAAATATCTCTAAAAAATGTTTTAATTATTTAATACAGCAGAATGATGAAGCAAAAATATCTGCTCTTGTTTATTTCATTCGTTCTGGAAAACAGCTGTATCAATTTCCAATGTCAAATATCCAGTTTTTCCTCCAAATATTATTAGAAACAGAATAACAAAGAAATATGTTTAAAATTTTAATTGACTTTTTTTCTCTTCTTTAGGGACCGAACAAGGTGGTTGACAATGAACTGCTGGAGTACAGCGTTCATGCTGGAGTACAGACGACACTACAGGTACGGTTCTAACACATTCTCTGTCCATTTCATACATGCACACAAAATGTCTTGTTACTGTTTCTACTTCTCCTTGTACACACATCCAGAAGAAATAGTTTGCGGACCCATTTTACATCCCAACTGTTTGTCTCCTCTTCAGGTATTTATTACCCACTCCTCCAACGTTTTTCTCTTGGAGCCAGCCAACGACATCAAGATCCTTTTGGAGGAGCATGTCGACATGTGCAAGCGAGTTCTGAACATCTACCGCAGCCTTGTCATGCATGAGACCATGGACCAGAAAACATGGTAAAAACAGAAAAAAAGAAGCTGCAAAGACACCAAACACACAATAACTCATGTTACAGTGGACTGGGAGACACTTTCTAAATACAGTACAGCAGAATCATGTTGTTGAAGGTTTCTCACATTATCCTGCTTTTTTATGGATGTATTTGTAGGGAGCAGGTGTTACTGGTCCTGCTGAGGGTTACAGAGTCCGTGATGAAAAGACCTCCATCCATCATGCCCCAGGGCAAGAAGAACAACACACTGTCAGGCAGACTGGCTGGACCCATCTTTCAGGTACATCACCATAACAAACAGGACAGATATATTCTTTCATGGGTACCAGTAATATTCATATATTTTCTCTGTAAAGTATTTTTTTTTTAATTAGTAAATAAGAACACTGTTGCAGTCATGATAAGATGCCTGTTATTTGCAGTGTCATGCTGACATGTAGAGCTACAAAGACAGATGCAACAAAGATGAACTTTATCTATAATCAGTATAAATTAATTAAAACCGCCTAATGCATTTATCCAGGTGTTATGATCATCTAATGAAGTACAACCCCGAAAATATTTATATTGTTTAGAAAACACCAAACCATCTAAGCCCGAGTGTTTATGAAATGTATGTTTTATTTAAAAGCTTGCCAAAAATACTTACAATACAATAAATATATTTATTGGAGGAAGAAATTGTAAAAACAGGCACTACGGTCGAAACTTGAGTTACAACAGTTTCTGTTAAAAAAGTAACCAAAAGGGAACTTCAAATTGTAATATTTCTGTCAAAATCACTTTATTCTACATGTCTAATTTGAAATGTTGCCAAAAACATAGATAATGTTAAAAACATCATATTCTGCACTCATCAGCGCCACTAAGAAACCATGATTGATTCTGCTGAAATAAACAGTGGCCGTGACAAACATTCACTGGTAATCAGACAGAACTGCAGGCTGTTTATACAGAGCAGAGAGGAGAGGACGGGACAGTTTGCAAATAGAGGTTGTAAAAATGCAAATAGTTCAATATGAGTATGCCTCTTTTTTTTCCAACATTCATGACACTTGGAAAAGTGTTGTATAGAAAAATTCTATTTTATTCAAATCTTCAAATAATATATTTTTCCTGAGAAATTCAACTTCGGTATTGTCTTTTTTTATGATTTATGTCATGGTATGATTTAATGAAGTTTACCTTTTTAGGTATGACCCTTCTGTAAGTATTTAGCGTTAATGAGTAGACAACTGGAAAACAACATTTTCTAACACAGCTGTCTGTCATATCATTCCCTTCTTTCTGTACAGACACTGATAGTGGCCTGGATTAAGGGGAACTTAAATGTCTACATCAGCAGAGAGCTGTGGGACGACCTCCTCTCCGTCCTCTCCTCTCTTACCTGCTGGGATGAACTGGTCACGGAGTGGTCACTCACCATGGAGACCCTCACCAAGGTACTGGGAGTTATCGTAATCATGTATCACATTCAGAATTTCTCAGTGATGTTGGAAGACAAGATTTACTCCCACCTGTTTTTCCATCACTTTTTATGTGTGAAAACCCATGATAACCAAAGTATTAATGATAGCCGAGTATTATTAGACACTTTAACATCGACTGGATTACACTGAGGACTCTTATATGCATATTTCCATTCTCCATTCCATTCTTTATCTTTGCTTCCTTCTTAATCATTGTAGTAACAACAACATACAGTGGCAAGAAAAAGTATGTGAACCCTTTCAAATTCCTTGTTTTTTTTGCATTCATTTGTCATAAAATGACAAATCTGATCTGCACCTAAGTCCCAAGTATAGATAAACAGAATAAGCTTTAACCTAATACCATACAAAAAATTATAATATTTCATTGTCTTCATTGTCTCTCTGTCTTTATGTCTCAGGTGTTGGCCAGGAACCTGTACACTGTTGATCTGAATGAGCTGCCTCTGGACAAACTCAGTGAACAAAAACAGAAGAAGCATAAAGGAAAAGGTTGGTCAGTCAGCTTCCTACCAGCAGATCTGAAAGCCAGGCAGCTATTGCTGACATCATTTTATCATGAGCCAACTTCAGCAATTAACATCAATTAAGCCTTAGTTTTGTATCTAATGTGTTAGAGATGCAGATAAAGAAGCAGTGAAGACTTTCTAAATGTGTAACTTTGTCAGAAGTTAACCACAAGGAAAGTTGTTGTTGTTATTATTATTTTTATTATTATTATTATTATTATTATTATTATATAATTGAATGTTAGTTTGACAATGTAAAAAATATTTTTTTTAAGTATTAGGAAATATCTAGACAAATAAAATTGCGCCAAAATGAAAGTGAAAATACATCAAAAAGAAAAGAGGAATTTGCATCTGTACACCAGACAGTGCAGAGTTACAGATAGATGTAATATTTGTCCTGGAATAAGTGCCATTAAATGTGCGTTAAGAAATGTTGCCTCTCTTCACCCGTCTCCGTCAGGTATAGGTTCAGAGGGCCAGCGGCAGATTGTGGATCGTTCCTTCTCTAAAGGCTGGAGCAGAGACCAGCCAGGCCAGGCAGCAGCCATGAGACAGCGGAGCGCCACCACCGCTGGCTCACCGGGCATCGAAAAGGCCAGGAGTATTGTTCGCCAGAAGACTGTAGGTCAGTATCTGTCCTCCAACACGACCGGCCTCCTCAACTATGTGCGAGTTTAAAGGCCAGAACACTTTGCTATTAGTAATATTTATGGCGCAGACTCCCAGACACGGCTCTGTTTATTCCTTTTAAACTGTCTGGCATGTGTTGGAGTGTTGAAGATGAACGGTATTAGAAAAAACTAGTGTCCTGTTTTTCCTCTGTGTATTTAAGATGGCTTCTCTGTCTTCTCAAGTCAGTTTTATTTGACTTGACATCTCCACCTCTCCTGCTGACAGGAAGTTGTGGTGCATGCTTACTGTCAACTCTCCTCCTCAGTAGAGTCTTGTTTATGTGAAGCCTTCAACTGTGAAAGAAATGGTCATAACACTACAGTGAAATATGAGCACTAGCTCAGAGCAAGATTCCCCATAGAGGAAACATGAGAAAATGACTCGATCTGGTGGAAAGCAGTAAGAAGTAGAGTTTTGAATCCTGGACTTTAAATGAAAGCCTGATTGAATAGAATGCTTGGTTTTAAAAAAGGCAAACCAGGCCTCTTAAATATGAATAGTGCCTTGAGATAACTTGATTCAGTGTTATATAAATTAACTGACTTGACTGATAAAAATGATGGTTTTAATTGATTTCAGTGGGGACATTTTTGTCCCTAAGAACAGGAGTGTCTCCGTCTGTTCGAGACTTATTATAGGAGCTGAAGCTGAAGTTCCAAAATTGGGAGAAAAGCAAAGTCACGCCACACACAAAAAGTTAAAAATACACCTTCTGATGGATGAAGGATGAATTGCTTCAAAAGCATGCATCATCACAGAGCTTACAAACTACAATACACACAACTAAATGCATGTAATGCTCAAATAGTCTGTGATTATGCATATATACCATGACATAGTGGGGTAAAACAGCATATGCAGGACCTGCAAAGTCTAAAAATATCTACGATATATCCTTTATATATAGTTATTATTCAGAGGTCCCGCTGGCACAGTTGCCGTTTTTTTTCTTCCGGAGAGCGTAGCAATTCAATTTTCAATTTTTCCTTAGATCTAAGGAATCTATAGACCCCAAGCATGTCAGGATACCATGTCGGGAAGTTGTTGAAAAAACGATGCAAAGTTAGGCTATTTTGGCGATTTTCAAAACGGTCATGTGACCTCTGACATCAGGTTCACAGCTTTCAGTTGATGCCCACCACTTCTATGTGGCATTTATCGTTGACCTGCTATCTCCCCCTAAACATCCACTGCCCACAACCACCAATTCTTAAAAAAAAAAAGACCCCGAATAGTAACTGGTTAATAGCCCAGATTATAAAAGACCAATCGCTGGGCCTGTTAGCTGAATTTTATGTGGTTTAGCACCACTTGCACAAGTTCTAAAATTTCTAACAGCTTTTTCTATGACAAATGAATGCACATGTACTAACTTACATTCTTGCAGGTGCGCATTTTTTTCAACTGTGGTTATGGACTTGGTCAAACTTGCACACAACTTCATTTTAGTGCTCCTGTGTATCCGGGTCTTAAGAGGAGATTTTAGCTGTAGAGTGCCAAGCTGCTGCTAGCCTCTCACTGTCTCACCATCTTCTCCTCCAAAGCTAACCCTTTTCTCACTACTCCTTCACCTTCCCTGTCTCTTTGCCTCCCTTTAACCTTTCTCTTTTTCTACACTGTCCTGTCATCTTTCTATGCTTTGTCATTACTTCTTAACTTTTTCCTTATTTCTACGCGTGATTGTTTTAATTTCTTTCACCTTTCTTACCTCACCTTCACTTCAACAATCCTGTCTTTCCTCCTCTTCCTTCCTTCTTTCATTGCCTTCTTTTCCTCCCTTTTCTGTCTCACACTCTTCCCCCCCCCTTTATTCTGTCTTCCTTCTATCCGTTCTTCCCACCTCTTCAGCCCTGCGTAGCTGCTCTACGGGGGACTCTCTGCTGTCCTCAGCCTTTATCCGCAGTGCTAAGAGTGCTCCTGCTCTGGCGCCTCCTCTTCCTGTCCTCCTCCACCACCACCACCCTTTACTACCCCCCCTTGCCGACCAGCTGGCAGGTACACACTCTTTGCACTACCTGTCTGCCTGCCTGTCCGCCTGTCTGTCTGCCTGGAAACTTAACTTGTCTTTACGTCTGTCGGAAGCTTTATGCCTATTCTCTCCTGTCTATTTGTCATTACTGAAGCAACAGTTGGCATGTGGTCCATCAGGAATCAACCAGCCCTTTCCTTTTAGACCTCAAATGATCAGTGTCTCTCTGATCTCTGATGCACGCTGTGCAAAAATCTGATTGAGAATGTTTGAAATTTTTGCATGTGATGGATGGATCTCTAAGTTATTTCCCCAAGATTTCCAACACGTATATGAATACTTTACTAATTAGGTTATGAGGGTTATTGCTGTGGTTTTGACATTTGGTGGTACATTTGAATTTCGCTTAGTGAAAGAATGAAATGTTGGCAACCCGATACCAAGAAATGGCGTCTTTTCACTAACTGTTTGATCTAATTTGGATTTTATTACAGGAAGTCTCTGTTGACATGTCTGCATTGAACTTGGCCTACCTGTTTTCCTGTCTGCTTTCCTGTTTCTCTGTGTCTCTTACTTATCTGTCTGCCTGCACACACGCATGTCCCTCCAACATTCCTTTAACTGCGTCTGCCTGCACTATTTTTTACCCACTTTATATCTATGCCTTTCTTCTCGACCTCCCTGTCACAGATGTTGTGTGATGTTTATTTTGATGCCATGTATTCTTGGGGTGGCATTCAATTTGACTCCTCCCCTTCCTTTTTTGTATGCAGTGGTGATGATTTTATTTTATCATATCCTTTGCTACAGTGAGTTATCTGGAGTGTTGTTTGCTTGTGTTTTTACTTTTGGCGTGTGTTTTGAGGCGATCTCTTTATCGATGATTACAGCTCTCAAACATTGATTTATTCAGTATCTCTAACTGCTTATCTGAACTTGGGTCACGGGGGGCTGGAGCCAATCCCTGCTGACATTGGGCGAGAGGCGAGGTACACCCAGGACAGGTCGGCAGACAACTGAAGACTGCCAAATGCACATAACAAATAATTTTAATAGATTTGGCGTTCTTACAGTTACAAATGTATATGATTAAAGCTAACCTATCAACAAGGAGTAAGTGCAAGCCCTTTGTGGGAGGACTTTGCCTGCTTAGCTTAATGAGTCTTTTCAAAGGATTATTATTGTTCATTATGTAACCACAAGTCAGTTGTTATTATAATAACCTCACTCCTCAATGATCTCAAGTTCTGAATACTGTCAAAGCAGACTGTTGGTGGACAGTGTTTGCTGATTGAGGTTGATGAAGTTGTACAAACTTGCGGTCTCCTTAAATGCTGCTCTGAATGCAGTGTTAATTTTATCTCACTAGACTAAGTCAAGAAATGACCAGGATGTGGTGACTTGATTAAGGACGTAGATTAGATTGCTTCAGCACTTAATCACAAAATGAAAATCATTGAGCGTATTAGTGTGTTTTTTTTTTCATATTTGGAAATCTGTATAATTAGCTTAGTAAAGATTTTTACTGGATCATATCCATAAGACTAAGTTTTTACAGTGCATTTGCATTTTGTTCATTTAGAAGTGTGTGTTTGTCTGTGTATGTGTGTCCATGTCTTCACTCCCATTTACTAACCTCACTCCCTTTTTTACCCCTTACTACCAGACCTGGAGGACCCGCCAATCACACTAACGTCCCGCGCCTCTCGGATGCGCCACTCTTCTCAGAGCGACGACACCCCTCCCACCTCCTGTTCGGAGGTCTTCCAGGGAGTGGCGTGTGACCTGGATGCCCCCGCCCCTTCCTCCCTCGCAAGGAGCAGCAGTGCCTCTGACATCATGGAGCCTTTCATCGCTGAGAGGGTCAAAGGTGAAGACCCCCAGAGGGATACCAGTTCGATCCCGAACCCCCCACAACACCACCACTCCACAACTTCTTCTTTACTCGCAGCCAACAGCCACACAGCTCATCCACTCCCACACCCCCTCACCTCTTCCTCCCCCACTCCTTTAACCTTCCCCAACGGTGTTGTTTCTTCATCCTCAGAGGGACAAGATGATGGTAGTGTTTATGACCAGTTCTGGCATCAGATTGGCTCTCGGAGCCGAGGTTCTAGCTCGGATTGGGTAAGCGACTGGGACTCTGCCTTCACCTTTGCATCTGAAAAGGAAATTGATGTAGAGGAGGGTGAAATGGGGGCTGGGGCAGAGGAAGATGATTTATTCTCCTCAATTAGGGATTACCTCACTAACAAAGGAAGTGAGAGGAAGGAAGAGGCAGGAGAGAGAGATAGTCCTGGGCTTTTACTAGAAAACAGTGCTGTCACTTTACCCGCACCTGTGGAAACTGGCGAAGCTAGAGCACAAATGGAATACACAGGACAGGTAGGAGAGGCAAGACAGGTGGTGAGAGAGGACAGGCAAGCTTGTAAAGAGACCAGACCGGTAAGTAAATCAGTGAGACATAGCAGTGTGGATTCAACAGAAGAGAATGAGGCAGAGCAGCGAAGCATCTACGAGTGCTTAGAGTTGCAGTGTCAGTGGCCGTCGCCTAATGCTAGGGGGAGCGCTAGCTTAGAAAGACACACTGGAGAGAAAAAGGGAGGAGGGAAGGCAGAAGGATGGGAAGGGAAATGTGATGGATGGAGGGAAACAGGAGAAGAGAAGCAGAGTAATAAAGAAGCGGCAGCATACGAGAGGTCCGTTATAATCAGACAAGACACAAGCGCAATAGAAAGTAGCACCGAATCAAATCAAACTCCCCAAACTTCAGACCCTACTAAAGCCAAGATGTCTCGCAGTAGCACGAAGAGGCTCCACTCTGGTGGCGTCCATGTCAGCTTCCGGCCCTCCACTGAGTCAGTCCAGTTCCACAACCCCCTGGAGAGTAAAGAGGCCCACTGGAAAGCCAGGCTGCGCCGCCTCAGTCACTTCCACACACACAGCCACTCAGCTGGAGAGAGGCCCGGGGCCGGAGCTGGAGCCGGGTCAGGGGCCAAGCTGGGGACAGGAGGTGCAGGTAAGTTTGGCTCTGTGGCTGGGATTGGCCATAGAGCAGGGGCACATGAGAAATCAGCCTCTGGGACTGTTACAGATAACAGCGGGGCAGGGAACGCAGCAATTGCGGGAGGCTTGGAAAACAGGGCTGGGACTGGAGGGGACAAGGACAAGCAGCATCCCGGGTCCTCTGCGGGGTCCAACCTGGGCTCTGAGGCTCACACAGAGACGAGCAGCTCAGGTGTGCGTGGCCGTCTGGGACGTTCCGCCTTGCGAGCCCGAGCCTCCCGCTCACGGTCCCAGGAGCCTGGCAGCACCGCATCGCGACACCACCACCAGGGGGCTCTTCTCGGTGGCGTCTATAAGACTGTTGTTCACGCTCTGTCTTCCAAGCCACGGCCTCGAGGTCAGGGGTCATCCCAAGGCTCGTCGCCACAGCGGCAGGGCCGGGCCGCTATGGGCGATGCATCGCTCAGAGACCTCTACTCCCATGTCCTGGGCTACTTTGGGCGAAAGACGTCAACGCCAGGTGAGGATCGCAACGAACGAAGCGCTCACAGGACACAACAGATAAAACTGTGGAAAGAAATACTCATCAGTACACAAACACCAACAACTCTTTTCCTTTTTGGCTGTTTTTAACTGGTTTGTTATGATGGAATGATATTTTTTTGGCTGACACTCATCATCTTGCTGCTGGACTGAAATTCAAACTCCCTGTTGATGTGTTTCCTCTTGAACGTAGCCCCATCCTCCAGCCTGCCTCCTATCAAGGACCTCCTCCCTCCTCCCATACCTTCCCACCTGTTCCTCTACCTCGGAAGCCCCCTCCCTCCTCCTCCTTCTCCTCCTCCTCATGTCCTCTTTCTTCTAAGGGCTTTGGGATTTTAACCCCCTCTCCTCTTTCCCCTCTTCTCCATCTCCTCCTCCCTCTCCTCGATGTTGCATGCGGCCTCCTCGCGCCTCCTTCGCCTCCTCTCCGGACTCCGGCCCCTCTTCAGCTGCACAGGAGGAAACAACAACTGCCTTTAGAAAAGATAAAAGCACAGATAAATAGATCTTTGCTTCAAGTAATACCTCAGAGAAGGGTCACAAATGTTAGAACAGTTTATATGAGGTGTAAACATATGGCTGTAGTTCATTCTCAGACCACTAGAATGCAGCATAGGACCTAATGTGAGAGTAGCCATCCCGATGTACACACATGGAATTTGAATGGATAAGAAAAGGAATGCACTTTTAAATCTTGAATGGTTATTTGCCTTGTACACTGCCATAAGATAATATCAAACAAGATAACTGCACATTTGAATCAGCAGTGCAAATTTTCAGTCAAGCTTTTTCTATTCATTCTAATTCTCTGGGCAGCAGGCTACAGAAATGGGTTTAATGCTGTTTTATAGATGCTTGATACGAGCACAGTGATTCATCACCTGAATCTGTCTTGATGGGGAATTACTGTTGCGCAGCCACATTTTCCCTTATTTTATTCAGGTCTGTTGCTTGCCAAATTACAAACCATTTATATGAAAGTTAGGTTTGTCTACTTTTGTGCCAGATGTGTGGGATATGACATGCGATAATATCATAGACATGACATTTAACCATATAATTCTAATGTGAATCAACAATACTGACAGCAACTTTACTTTTATATGCTTACAATTGCAATGAATGAAGTCAAGCCCAGTCATCTGGTACTCCATGCAGACTAAACCAGATATTATGTGCTGTGACTGTCTGGTTGTCTGTCTGGCTGTGTGTTGAACTACGTAAAGCTGATGATTGCTAATGGTTATGCCTAATCCTTGTTCTATGAACACAGGTGGAGTCCTCTATCAGGGCTTTATAAGCTCAACAGGATAGTTTGGAATTTTTTGTTTGTAAGTGATATGGATTAGTACCTCATACAAACCCACTTTATAAAATCCAAACTATCCCACCACAAAGCTTCATAGATCATAGCACTAAAAATGTGCATGTGTATACTCAGCCATTAGAATGAGCTTGCACAATCACATGGGGACTATCGCTATGAAAGAAAGTCTTGTACCTGTTGGAAAGCCTCGAGTAGTCACCGTCAAACGCATAACTCCACAGGAGGACAGTATTACTCATACAGAAATTGGCTCATCCTGATAGGCTGAACAGACACAGAAGATGCAAATATTCAGTGCAGAGCCGTAAAGCCGTGTTTGTAAAATTTAACCCAGATTTGCATTTCTATAGTGCTACCTTTTACTTAAACTCCAACGTCAATCCTTTCATGCTGTAGTATCTGTGTGATATACGTTGTTCATGTAGGCTTTTGAGTATTTAATTAATGGGCCTTTATTGATACAATAATGTCACAGAAAAGGGGGTTGGGATTGTATTTTTCGTCCCATATATTATACCATATACAGGTCTTATTCCTGTTGTTGGTGATGTCATGGCAAATAACCATAACAGTCAACCAGAAAGACATTGCATTCAGGCTTGAGGAGCTATCTGAATGGCATACAAATTATAAGCAGAGGTATATATGTTACAAACATTAATTTGGTAAATTGTTTTGCTCCTAAATTCAGTTGATTATTCTAATACGCAGCTAGAAAACTAAAATGACAGAATTAATTTTGCACTGACCTTTGTGGTTTGAAAGTTTCAACTTTGTTGCACATCTGACCACATTTGGGATAGACAATGTCCGGCCCTCAGTAAAAACATACACCTGCAGGGCAAGATGTTGTTCTGTGGTGAGTGGCCATGATGTAAGTGGAGATTTTACGTTTTAAATCTCAAAGGAAAGTGTGCAGCAAGGGGAAATTTTCTTCAGCTAGGTGGCAGCAAAGTAAAGATTTTAATTCTGTGCTCAGTAACTCTAAGTTTTATTGATCCAAATCCTGGTATAGGGCTGAGGGTGTAACCAGGTACTATCAGCCACAAGTTCAGACATTAAATATCAGTTGGTTAACACCGTGGGCAGCATATTTACTCTGATTTTGGATTGATTGATGCTTCAGAGTTCCCAAACTCTCACTGTCTGCTGTCATTGCTACCAAGCTAACAGCAACATAACTCATTGTAACATTACTGCACTAATTCAGGCCTCTGATATGCTGCCTGTTTGGACCTAACAAGGTGATAATCTCTCGCTCTCTGTGCATGGTGTGTATTAACTCCCGCATTGCTTTTCTGGTGGGTTTGCCTGCTGTGTTGTGGCTTTTGTTTAACAATCAGACTTTTGCTAACTTCAGGGCCAACAGTACATACACATCAGGACAGCTCTTACAATTCTGCTCTTACAACAGAGAGAAGCTCCAGTTTGTTATTTGAATGTAACATCTGAACGCTTAAGTATCAGCAGCGAAAACTTAGTTACTACAGGAGTTGTCAATAGTCTCTGAAATCTTGGGAGGTGGAATTGGTTAGACTTAAAAATGTCGTCATATTACACATAATATACGGTAATATACTTAGTCAGCAAGTCAGGCTTGATTATATAATATGTCTCACAAACTTATTTCTCAGTTTTTTTGTCTTTGACATGGACTGTATAAAAGAGGTGGATGTAGAAACTATGATGTCACCCACTGATTTGTGGGCTATCATTTTGAAGCCTTAAGTTCAACATTATGAACGCCATCTTGTTCTCTTTTTAAGAGCCAGAAGTGGCCATATTTGGAGGAGAGGTTGGTTTTCAGCCAGGCAGGGCTAGGTACTGCAAGCCATTTTTTCTTGGACAGCAAAGTCATGACCTGCTAACTCTGCCCCTGATTGGCTATTACTTGCTGCCTTTGGCGAGGTCAGAGACAGTTCAGAAACAAGACTGTTCCCTGACGAATCAGTTGCTGTCTCTGTAGGAGACTGGCAGCAGGTGTATTGATTCCAAAGTAAAACGGGAGAACAGACTTTTGTTTTTGTCCCAGAGTGACCAAGGTAAATATAGGACCCATTTTCCTCAGGCCACATATCTACTGAAAGCTTATTAACGTTGTGTTGTATAAAAGAAGACTTGAAATTAGCAAATGAGACCAAAAACTCACTAGGGAAATGCTTACTCAGGTAATAAATCAAGTGTGAAGTAAGGTAATTTTCCTCATAGACTTCCATACAAGAGGGGCCCCCTGCTGGCCATTTGAAAGAATGCAGGTTTAAGGCACATGTACATTGGCTTTTAAAACCGGAAGCTATGTCCACTTGTTTTATACAGTATGGATGGTATGGATCTTCATCTCCCGTCTGTTTGTCCACCTGTGAATCTTCATCTCTTTTTCCATCCTTTCTGTCTGTGTGTGTATGCATACCTGAGTGCTCTCTGTCTTTGACTATCATCATATATCTTCCTCTAGCCAACAAAGAGGAGGTGGTCCAGAAGGCTCGTCCAGTCTCCAGTGACGTAGGAAGCACCAACCCAAACTTTTCCGACCTCATGGATGAGTTCATCCAGGAGAGACTGAGGGCCAAAGGAACAGCAGTGAGTTCAACACACAGGCACACAGACGCAATGATATGAACATTAAAGTTTCAGAAAGAGCTGCAGCTTCATAGCCAATTATTGCTGATGAAGAATAACCGTAACTAAAATAAAAAGTTTTAACCCTGCTTTCTTCTCGATACACAGGGCCGTCGCGGCAGCAGCCCAGGAAGTCTTGAGGTTCCCAGGGACCTGCCGGAGCTACTGGAGGCAGGTCAGAGTCCTGGATCTCGACCCTCAGATGATCACCGTCCTGTTGATGATCCGGGGGTTCCCTCCGAATGGACGTCACCTGCAAGTGCCAGCGGTTCTGATGTCATCAGCTCAGACAGCCAGTCAGACTCCTTTAATGCCTTTCAGTACTCCACCTGCAAGTTTGATAGTAAGGAACAAAACACAAGTTGATCATTTGAGCTTGCCATACATGTTTCATCATGTCAAAATGAAAAGAAATTATCCTTGTAAGTTGCTGCTGTGGGATATAAATGTCCATTACCTGCCTCGATTTGATATGATAAAAATGTATAATGGTCAACATTTTTTTGTAGATTTTACTTTCAGCTCAGAAGCTTGTGGAGGAGGAGCTGGATCTGGGGGTGGAGGTCGAGGCAGCTCGTTGGACCAGGACAGCCTGGGAGGGGGCGTGGCCTGTGATGAACATGAAGTGGCCAGTTTAACAACACTTCACATTGACTCGGAGACCAGCAGCCTCAGCCACACTGTCACTGTCACTGGTATGCACAAAACATAAAGATCTCTGGCTACTTTGTTATTTCTGTAGATCTAAATAGGGAACTAATTCAGTTGCACATAATTCTAGCTCCTGGATCACTTTTTTTCTCCTTGTTGTGCATACTGTAAACATCTTCATCCAGGTTCTGAGAGTGCATCTCCCATGCATTCTCTCGGAGGTTCTCGTTCCCAGACGCCCTCCCCCGCCACACTGACCGCAGAGCACACCGATCACACACACTCCCATTCACACACACACTTACAGCTGGACCAGAAGCTCCACAACTCTGTCCTGCAGACTCCAGATGACCTGGGTAATAATCATGCACACTTATTACGTTCTTTTTGTCCTCAGCTGTGAATGAGAGGCACAAGTTACTGACTGATTCACTGATTCATCCTAGAAACCAGTGAGTTTCCCAGTGAGGACTGCAGTGTCATGGCAGGTGGCTCTCTAACTGGATGGCATGCAGATGTTGCCACAGTAATGTGGAGGAGGATGCTGGGTATCCTGGGGGATGTTAACAGCATCAAAGACCCAGAGATCCATGCTCAGGTCTTCGATTATCTGTGTGAACTGTGGCAAAACCTGGCCAAGGTGTGTATTCACATTTAGTGCATTGATATGAGACAAGGCTTTCTGGAAAGATGTTTGTGTAAAAATTACACTTTTATTTTCAGATAAGAGATAATTTGGGCATTTCTCTGGACAACCAGTCATCTCCCCCGCCTCCTGGTCTGATCCCACCCCTGAGAATCCTTACCCCCTGGCTCTTTAAGGTACGTGTGACTGAGAGATCACTGTAGCCCCTTCCATACACATGCTGGCTCAGCTTGACTCAGTTTGACTTGGCACATCAGCCCAGCACTGCAGGGATTTGCATCTCCATTGCAACGGGGCAACCCGCTTGAAGGCGCAAAAATGGACGGCTGTATAATGTTGGATAAACACACTTTTATTACCTGTACTTGCCCTTCCTTTTCAATGCACTTCTAAGGAAACACTATAATAGATAACTAGAGGTAGATGGAAGACAAATACTTCTTTTGTGCAATATAAAATAGTTATAAAGCCGTACATCATAAAAAAGAAAATGCATATCTCATATAATTTATTTTATTAAAATTGGAAAAAATGAATATATGTATACAATTTTTGGCCAGTGCCAACAAGTCTAATCAATATTGGGGAAAAATTGGGCTCCAGATGCTTTTTATATATTTACATTTTTACAACCTTTATATTTAGAATAAATTGATTTTGATGAAATATCATTATTTTAATCTAAAGATAATTTCGGTTTTTGCAGTTTTGATGATAAATGGTGTAATTTCTGCTAGTGGGTTATGGTGTTCAGAGGGTTTCTTACATATCTATATTTATTCTAACATGTATGTATACTGTATGTGCATTTTTTCCTGCAGGCCACCATGCTGACAGAGCGTTACAAGCAGGGGAAGCTTCATGCCTACAAGCTGATCTGCAGGATCATGAAGAGACGGCAAGATGTTTCCCCAAACTCCGACTTTCTCACACACTTCTACAACATCATGCATCAAGGACTGCTGCACCAAGACCAGGTACAGTCTTATTTAACATTAAATATATGAATGTAGAGCAATGTGTAATAATATACGTTTATTCTGCTCAGATGTGTTTTAGCCGTGGCAGTTATAACTAAATGAGTGTGTTTAAAAAAAAAAAATAATTGTGGTTTTGACAGGACATTGTGAACACCATCATAAAACACTGCAGTCCCAGGTTCTTCAGTATTGGCCTCCCTGGAGCCACCATGTTGATCCTGGATTTCATCATCGCAGCTTCGAGAGTCACCGCCTGCTCATCACTCAACGTAAGACTCACACTTGTGTTTTTGCAATTATTGTGACTTACATGTGCAGTACAAGCAGGCACAAGATGTTATTTTTCCTTTTTTTTTATTTGCATTTCTTTTATTGTTCTCTTTTCTTTCTTTTTGCCTCCATCATTCCCTCTCCTCTCTCCTCCTTTTGAAGGCGCCAAGAGTGGAGGCCCAGATCCTGCTGGGCTCTCTGGTGTGTTTTCCCAACTTGTATGAGGAGCTTCCAGCCCTCCATCCCACCACGGCTGACGTGGTGCTTACCAAGTTCCCTGACGTCAAGGTAGATGGAAGCGATAATAGTTTGGGTTTGAGAGGTTCTGTGCATGAGTAATGTCATTATTATTATTTGTATTGGTATCATTAACTTCATTAATGGAAACTTGAAACTAGCAATAGAGACATTAGGAAAATGATTACTGAGTTAAGAAATCAGGTGAGTGGTAGGGTGATTTTATTATTGACTTCTAAACAGTGAGATATCTTTTTGCAGTGGAGTCGCCCCCTGCTGGCCATTAGAAAGAATGCAGGTTTAAGGTACTTCCATTTTAGCTTCACTTTTCAGGCCAAGATGTTGCCCCTTGGATGTTCTGATCGTAAACCACATACAAAAGTTTTGAGGAAAAAAAGAACAATCTCTGAATAGCCACGTAGACCGGTGATTAAATGGTCATGACTATAATGTTGCTATTAGTGTTCCCAATGTTAAAAGGAGATGAGAGTGTAATTTCTGCTACAGAAACACCACTCTCTTGCTGGATAAAAAAACATGTCAGGTTACTTTAAAAGTAACATTCACCAAAGCATTAGGTCAAACACTTAAAAAAAAAACTCCCTCGACATTGTTTGTAATCCATGCCAGTCCAAACCTTGTAACGCACGTCTGCTGTCCATAGGGGGTCTCAGAACCAAACTAATAGGTTAATGCCTCATTAGTCATTCTTGTAACAGTCCAGAGCTATGGGAGTAATGTTGTTATTGTTGTTGTTGCTGTGTAAACAGTTAATGCCATGCGCGGCAGCATCTCAGACCCGCTCACTGGTTTCTTACAAGGCAGAAACTTGTTTTGAATCACTAAGCGGTCATTAACACAGACCGGAGGGACGAGGAGGGACCGGTGAGAGTGTGAAATTCTGGGCGTGTGTGGACTGTGTCTGTTTGTCCATATTGTGTGTGTGTGTGTGTGGTGTGTGTGGTGTGTGTGGTGTGTGTGGTGTGTGTGGGGTGTGTGTGTGTGTGTGTGTGTGTGTGTGTGTGTGTGTGTGTTATATATAAACACCTCATCATATAATCCTATGAATCACTTTTGTAATTTTCTGAAAAACTACGTGTGTGTGAGCACTCAGTCAGTGTCTTCATTATACACACCTGAACTTGGGATCTGAACAAGATATTGCACAGTGTTTACATATTTACACAACACATAACTAACGCTTTCTTTTATTTTAGGCTAATTAACTGTGTTTGTATTTTAGGAACACATTATCAAAACCATTCTGACCTCTGCAAGGGACGAACCCTCTGCTCAGGCTCGGTAAGACAACATTTTTGTGATCATAGTTTGTGGTGTGATGTTGTATTGGAATGCATTATACAACCCTCTGAACCCCAAGCACTTTTCTGCTCCTGTCACATATTACTCACTGTTTTCTTGTTTTTGAGTGCAATAATATAAGTCCTGCACCTCTATGGAATCAGCACAACCATGGCTGTAACTAGTGAGAAGTCTGA
Organism: Centropristis striata; assembly: GCF_030273125.1. Taxonomy (NCBI): domain Eukaryota; kingdom Metazoa; phylum Chordata; class Actinopteri; order Perciformes; family Serranidae; genus Centropristis; species Centropristis striata. The sequence goes on from NC_081532.1 coordinate 18,400,494, forward strand.
ACTGTCTTTCGTGCAGTATAACACATTTATAATGCCATAATTAAATAAATCCATTAAATAAACAAATTAACGCAAGTACGATGTATTTGATAATTTAAAAAATGGAGTATAGTGCAAGTGCCCACAATTGTTACCAATATTGGAAAAAATAGGGGCTCCACATGCTACCATTTACACTGGAATTTTTACAACCTCTCTATACAGTCCACTCCTCTCTGTTTAAACAACCTGCAGTTCAGTCGAAGTTTTGCAGAATTTCCAATCATCCCATTGTTAATCTCATTCATGGCTTCCCAGTTGCACTGAGGAGTGCATAATTTAATGTTTTTTACATGATCTGAATAGTGCAAATGCTTTATTTTTGACGACATTTTAAATTAAACATGTAGAATAAAGTGATTTTGATGAAATAATGCTATTTCAAGCTTAGATTTATATATTTTTCCTGACTGAAGTGTTCCTCAAAAATTCCTGTACATTTTTAGTTTTTACAGTTTCAAATTATGTTATTTTGGCAATTAAAAAAAAGAAGTAATTATTTTAAAAAATGAAAAATTCAAACCCACTAGCAGGTTGTGTGGTACAAAATGGTAATTGGCGATTGTTATAATTAGTCCACCCACATTTAGATACATGGCCATAAACAATAATAAAGAAATTGTGATGTTTTAATATTATTTGTATGTATTCAGAACTTTTAGATTTGCACAGGTGCAGCATGTTATCTCGAGAGATAATTCATTGCAATTAGGTCATTACGAGTACGTAATGTTAGTGTGACAGCAAGAAGTTTGTGTTCACTGCTTGCCAATAAGGTTTTACTTTTCTGCTAGTTTGTGTTTTTATGAATAGTGCAAAGTGCGTGTAGTTGTTTCTATGTGTGTATAACAGCAGTGTGTGTTCACAGCTTTCCTTTACTGTATTTGTTCTGTTTAGGTGTGTTGCCCTATGTAGTCTGGGTATCTGGATGTGTGAGGAGTTGTCTCATGGGACTCAACATCCGCAGATTAAAGATGCTCTCAACGTCATCTGTGTTACTCTGAAGGTCAGTTACAACTCTGTCTATTTTAATTGAAATATAAATCTATAAGGGTCACATGTCAGCCCAACTGAATGAGATTATCTCATTCAACCTTTGGCCTTTGATCTGTGATCTGTGATCCGGTGCCATGAAAAAGACCAAAGCGATGAATCTGAATGAAACAGGCTGCTGACACTGAAGTTTCTACACACCTGTTTCTCTTCTGTCCGGATTTTTAATTACACCTACTGTAGTTAAAAAGCAAAACACTAATCCCGTAAGGCAAATAACTTTATCATAAAAATGTAAAACATTGAATAAATAGGCATTTTATGTGGATTTAAAATAAGAAATGTGGTTCATGTTCATTGACAATCTTTGACAATGTCCTGATAATATTTATAGTTTTATATCAATTAATGATCTCTATTAATCAACTGTTAGCCAGTTAAAATATGTTTTTATACTTACCTATTGTTTAAATTATTATTATTTTTTACATTTATTCCTGCTTATTGTTATTACAAGTATATTTTCCTGTTAATAATGCTTGTTTCTATTTATTGTTATTTTACTGATGCTTCTGTCTATTTTTGTTATACACTTTTTGCTGCTCTAACACAAGAAATTTACCCATTGTGGGACTTATCTTATCTCTTATCTTATATGTTTTGTAAAAAGAAATGTATATATATAATATCTTCACATATCAGACACCAAATATGACAATATTGATAGATCCATGTGTTATTTATCTCTGTGATAATCCAATATGTGCTGTGGTAATATCGGCCGAAAACTAAATCGGTCAGGCTTTATTTTGAACTGAACTTTGGCTCTGAATGTGTATGTGTTGGGAGGTGGCCCTAACATGGTGGGCTGCAAGGAGCCAAAGTGTGAAGGGAAACATTGTTGGAGATGATTGTTAGTGTTGGTGAAATTGCCTCAGTTGGTATTGTGTGTTTCAGACCACAAGACTGGGAGGCCTGTGGATCAGAATAATACTGTCCAACATTCACTGTCTCATCTACGGCCAAGTGGCTCTAGATGGACACACACACACATACACATACCTTTTCCACCTTGGAATCCCTAGCTCGTGTATCGGCAGCCAATGGCCTGCTAAGACATTACAGCAACACACACACACACACACTTGCATTCACTTACTCCTGGGAGCAAACCCTGGACTGTCAATATGTTTGGTCGTCCTTCAGATAGGAGACTAATCCAGGGGGAATGCTGCAAGCTGTGACACACACAAACACACATATCTTGTCCACTTGCATCTCTTGCCTTCATACCAGCAGCCAGTAGCCTCATGGGCCCTGTGATATGCACACACAGTCACACACACACACATACACAAAGCTTTAGGGATTGTCATATTTCCATGCAGAGCCACTTCTTCCTGTTGTCGTCCTCATCCCACTACGAACCCTTCTCCTCTCTACAAGCATCCTCACTGATGTATACATTCACTCTTGCTACTAATTCACCTGTATGCTATTGTATTTTTTAAATTGTAACTTTAATATTAGTACTAAAACATAACAAGTTTACAGAATACTGCAGCTAATAATATGAAATAACAGTAGAATGATTACAGGCGGGACAATTAATCATTTAACGTAATTTTTTTAGATTATCTGCGTTGGAAGTTGCCTGTGCTTACAGGGACGATTATTTATTAATTATAGAATTTCACTGAGCCAACACCAGGAAAATCCAGTGCATTAACATTGTTTTAACATTTCTTTATATTTATTTTTTATTTGTTAACACATTCTGTTCATACATTCTATGGAAAGCAAGTTTGAGTATTTTTAAAAGTGCTCCATATACCCGATCAGTTATTATTTTTTATTATTATTATTATTATTACCATTATTTATTAACACATTTTCTTTTTTTGTCTTTACTTTTTATTCACAAGCTGTTATCTATTTATTTTTGATACATCACTGCTGACTGACTGCTGACATACTGAAGCAGACAATGACAGTTTTAAATACATTTCATTGAAGTTCAGCAATGTTGTGTCTCATTGTTATTAAAATAGAAATTGTTCTATTTTATTAAATGCAAAAAAGAAAAGGAGAAACTGCATATCGGCATTATAGTAATCATTAACCCTGAATTAGCCTTTTGATTACTTGCAATTTTCTTAAATATTTATTGTTTTTTGTTTTATTATTTAACCTGTAAAATAACACACATTCTTTCTTGTGTAGTACCCTAATAAGAATGTAGCGCTGGTGGCATCGGACATCCTTCACCTCCTGATCAGTCATGTTGATCATCTTCAGAAATTCCCCCCTGACACTCCGAAGAAGATCGTAGAGGTGAAACATAAATGACTTCTTAACAATTATTGGAATATTTCCAAACAACGGTTTTCTGAAAAACTATGTGTGTGTGAGCACTCAGTCAGTGTCTTCATTATACACACCTGAACTTGCACATTGTTTACGTATTTACACAACACATAACTAACGCTTTCTTTTATTTTAGGCTAATTAACTGTGTTTGTATTTTAGGAACACATTATCAAAACCATTCTGACCTCTGCAAGGGACGAATACATTTCATTGAAGTTCAGCAATGTTGTGTCTCATTGTTATTAAATTGTTCTATTTTATTAAATGCAAAAAAAGAAGATCGTAGAGATTAAACATAAATGACTTCTTAACAATTATTGGAATATTTCCAAACAACGGTTTCATTTATTATTCATCAGGTCATATCGTGTAAAGCTAAGACATTTATTTAAATCTCCATCTCTTTTTAGAGGTCTCACAATGTTTCTTGGTGGGTAGATATTCTGATGTGACATCACTTCCGATGATCTCAATCTTACTGCTCTGTTACTGCAAATGTGGTGTCATATTTCTTATACTCATCATATTTTCCTCAGATTTTGATCGCCACCATCACACACTTGCTGCCTACTACTGAGTCTTCTCCTCATGAACTGGATAAAAGGGTAAAACACACACACACACACACACACACACACACACACAAAAATGATCTTTCATCATTTTTCACTATATTACTGATTTTGCTGAGAAGATAACCTTACTCCTGTGTTTGCCTGTGTGTGCCGCAGCTGGTAGTGTCCCTCCTGTTGTGTCTGTTGGACTGGGTGATGGCTCTGCCTCCAAAGACTCTTCTTCAACCCGTTCAAACACGAAGCCCTCCGGATAGGGACCAGCCTACCAAGACTCTGCTCAGCTGCATTTATAAGGTATGTATGCGTGTTTATTGTTTTAATTTGTTGATCTTTTCAGCTGTGTCAATGAATATGGCATACATTTTGGCGTGGCTGTGAGGTTTCCACCAGGGTTACTGCTGCTTGATTATCGAGCACTGCAGTGTTTCATGCATTGCGTTAAAAATAATGTTGTTGCTCATCAATGACATATTCCAGGACAGAAGAAGTATATAACATGTATTTATTTGTTTGTTTGTTTGTTTGTTTATTTGTTTCTTAACAGTGGCATTTTTTTTTGACAAACTGGCATTTAAAGACTTAACTTTCTTAAAATGAATAAATATAAAAAAGTCATCATTACATAATTTTTATGGCAATTTTTTTGACACAGACATTTTTGTCCTCTAAAGACATAATCACACACACACACACACACACACACACACACACACACACACACACAGAATCCTTTATGTTGGCATGTATAATGTTTATTCAGCAAGGCTGGTCATAACGAAACACTTTTCATAAGAAATTAAATACAAGGATGTTATTTATTCAGTTAAGATGTATTCCCCCGAAGCAGGACCAATATTGATGAATACGTTTTTTTCACATAAGAAGTAGGGATGCATGATATGTTTCAGGCCAATAAATTGTGGGCCAATAACAGGAAATGTATATTATTATGTATTATTCTGATATTTAAATTATAGCAAATAAATTTTCATCTGATAGTACACAGTAATATTGCTGTCACTGACCGAACAAGCGCAGCAGCTATTTACTCACTTACTTAAATACACTGACATCCAAGCCTTTCTTACCCTCACTGCTCCATGAACTACATTAGTTTTTTTGAAAAACAATAATGTCAAATTATCATGAGAAGCAGGTATTTATCACTAATCGCTACCGACAGAAACAAATCCATATCGTGCGTCTGTAATATTAAGTGTAAGCTGAACATGGGAATTCAGAATGGAATTCAATCAGACATCTCATTTCTTTTTAAATTGTCCAGGTGTTACACGGTTGTGTATATGGAGCCCAGTCCTTCAACAGTCCCAAGTATTACCCACTGCAGCTGTCGGACCTATTGAGTCCAGACTACGACCCGTTCCTGCCGTTGGAGAGCCTCCGAGAACCAGAACCGCTGCACAGCCCGGACTCTGAACGATCCAACAAACTACAGCCCGTCACTGAAGGTAATTTATCTGCACTTTCGATTGCCTAAAAAGTTGGGATGCTGTGTAAAATGTAAATAAAAACAAAATGCATAACAAAGGATTAGCAAACTATAATATTCTGTTTGAGACAACGTCCAAACTTGTTTGGAGTCAGTGTTGTATCAAATAATACTAACTTTTTAGCTTATCATTGTCACCATGATATAGCATATTTACTGATTTTCAAAAAAATAGAAAGGAGCTTGAGCATTTGAATACGCATTTTGCCATTGACATTTCAGAAATATACAGTAGCAAGAAAAAGTATGGAAACCCTTTGAAATGATCTAGTTTTCTGCATTAATGTGGTCTGATCTGCATCTAAGTTTGAGGTATAGAAAAACCTAATGTGTTTAACATTCATAGTGCTGGTGGAAAAAGTAAGTCTTTACATAACTATGTCTAGTCCATAATTCTTCTATGCATGTAAAGTGGTTCACTGACACACACACTCACAGACCGAAAAAGTTTGTGTGTGTATGTATGCGAGTGCACCCGTCTCTGTCCGTGTGAGAGTGTGTATTGTCCCCTGCTGTGGTCCACCAGGACACAGTGTCTCATCTAATGACTGGAGCACCATGATAGACCATGCTTCTCTTCTCTCTTCTCTTTATTTGTATCTTCTTGCCTTCACTGCTTCACTTCCTTCCTTTGCTTTAACATTATTCTGTGCTAATATTCTCTTGTATTGTACTTTCTCGCCAGTCTATTATGCTCATTTGTATTTTTTCTTTTCTTTTCCTTATATTTTTTCCCCTTCCTCCTCCTGAGCTCCGCTGAGGTTTAGGGAGTCGCTGAGAATGTCTGGTCAATACATATCTGTACTCTACACACAGCCCTGTCAATAAGAAGCTGTTGGAAAGTCTCTGTGTCACAGTGTGTGTGTAATGATGTTGATTAACCAGGATCTGCTGGCAGCACAGTGTGTGATGGCATTGGCTTGTGCTCAGCATGGGGCAAACTATGTACAAGCTCAATGTGTGTTTGTTCGTCTTCCTAGTTTTTTTTACTGTAATTCCTGAAGTTTTGTTGTAACTTTAAGACTTAACTTAATTTAACAGAGTAACAGTTTTAAGCCCACCAAACCAGTTGTTCCCAAGCTTTTTGGCCTGAGATACACTCATGAAGTCACGTACCACTTAATCAATACACAATGTATGTTCTAAATGTATAACACCATGCATTATATTAAAGTGGAAATTGACTTAAAATATTTAAGTTGGTTTGGTTAGCAATCACAGTTAACAGTTAAAACCATTTATCTATTGATGTTCCTTTTAGCTAACTATTCTGACTCTTGATCCATTAGCATTACTTTTAGCTTACTATCAAGTATTATTAATTATTATTTAAACTTTTTATTACTTTTAGCTTACTACTTTATTTAAACTGTTGATGATAATGTTACTTTAAACTGACTATTTCAACTTGTATCAGTTAAAGTTTTAGCTATTCTATAACAGATATAACTGTTTATCCAGTTCTTTATGCTTATTATTTCAACCTTTTTTCCATTGCTTTTAGCTACTATTCCAACTGTTTACCCATTGACATTACTTTTAGCTAGGGCTGGGCGATATATAAATATAAAAGATATATCGATGTATTTTTAAATGTGATATGGAATAAGACCATATTGCATATATCCGTGTAGTTCAAAAAAATGCTCTTTCTTCATTTATAAATGCAGCCCTTACTAGGGTTTATAATATTTATAGGAAAAGATTGGCCAATTTTATTTATTTATTTATTTATTTATTTATAGGCTATTTTTATTTAAGATTTTCTTTTTAAATGTGCACTTTATGGAGCTTTGTTGTTTTTTTTAAAGGTACTCCTGTTATACAGTATTTATGTTCACTTAAATAAACAGTTTCAATAAAACCGCTTTGCAATAAAAAATATTGTATATTGATGTTCAGCCTAAATATATTGGGATATGATTTTTGGTCCATATCGCCCAGCCCTACTATTAGCTATCTATCAGATAACGCTTATTATTTAAACTGTTTATCTGGTAATGTAACGTCAAGCAAACTATTTCAACCAATAAGTGTTAACATTACTTTTAGCTATTTTAACAGTTTATCAAGTAGTTTAAGCAAACTATTTAAACCATATATCCATTAACATGAGTTGGTCAGTTGGTAGGCCCCCAACCGAAGGGTTGGTGGTTTGATCCCTGACCGTCGCAGCCTACATGTTGAAGTATCCTTGAGCAAGATACTGAACCCCAAATTGCTCCCGATGCTGCGTTCATCGGTGTGTGAATGAGCGCAGTCTGTAGTGTAAAGCGCTTTGAGTGGTCGCAAAGCGACTACAAAAGCGCTATATAAGTGCAGGTCCATTTACCATTTACATTGCTTTTAGCTAACTATCAAGCATTTAGTCATTACTTTTAACTATTTCAGCTGTTTATCTGTTACTTTTCGCTCATCATCTGCAATGTTTGAGCAGCTGTTTATTTCTACCATTTATTCCTTATATTAATGTTAACTACCTGTTTGAACTTCTGTGCTTGTAAATATATGGCTATATATCACTGCACTAAACAGTACAATCTAGAAATTAACTTTAAACTTTTAATCCTTTACCCAAAATGTATTGTTCTGCACGAGCAGTAAACATCCTCTGTTTGTGTTTGTCTCTCTCTCTACAGTTCGTAGTCGTATTCAGCAGGGCCTGGTTTCCATCGCAGCCAGGACAGTTATCACACACTTGGTCAACCATCTAGGACATTATCCAATGTCTGGAGGGCCTGCTACTCTGTCCAGTCAGGTACTGTCACTGTGTGTTTGCTCCTAATAATGGCAGTATGATGTACTGTATATGGTGATAATTACTTGTTTGTCCAAAGGGGAATCCAAATCACACAAAATATTTTTCAGTGTTTTTATTTAGACCTTTGCTTTCCATGTTTTCCAGGTGTGTGAAAACCAAGACAACCCTTTCAGTGAGAGTGCAGATCTTGGACCAGAGCTTTTCCATTCACCAAACCTGCAGTTTCTGGTTCTGAATGGCTCCACGCTGCTTTCCGTGTATCAGGTAATTTCAAATTAAAAAAGTTGCCTTGACAAAACTGATATAACTCTGGAGTCATAGATGGCACTGGTGCTTGACTTCACAACGTAAAAACAAAGCAATGTCAAGCTTTGCTGTCAACTTCCCTCTAAAGTACCGGCTTAAAACTCCATGCTGGTTGTTTTTTTTTTTTATGATGATTATAGGCCAAATAAAACCAGAGAAAACGTCAAATATATTTACAGGGCTTGAAGACCTCCGGCATGGTGACGGAAATCCGGCTCAGGATTTTTTTTGGTGTTTTTTTTTTTTTTTAAAAACCCACCAAAAACCCTTAGTTAGTTAGATCTGGATATGACCGGGGAGGGCAGCATTACGGTGGATAGCGTATAGCCTGCCGGAGAAGAAGAAGGCGGCTCATCGGCGAGCGTGCTTGAGACCCAAGTCATTACTATTTCTCAAGAAAGTGACTGGAGACAAATCCAGCAACTCTCTTTTTAACGACCCGCTAACGAGCCGGAGGCTTGTTAAGAAGAGCCGCCTTTAGCCGCCGTTAGCAGCAGTTAGCTCTGTAGCAGTACAGTGTGTATGTGCTGCTGCTACAGGAGGTGTTCACTCACCGATCTGTTTGTTTACAACAAGCACCGGACACTCTGTGCACAGTTAGCGCGTACCGTTAATTCACGATCGCTATGTTTATGATCAGCGGAGACACTGTGCATAATAATTAGCCATGCTGCTTTGTTTATGATCATTTCCTGTGCACAGTTAGCGACGGCGAAAACCATACGTCACCTCCAGAGTCTCTAAATCGCTCTGGGGGCTAACTTGTTGTGGAGACACGCAGACTGAGCGGACATTTGAGAGGGTGTGGCATGAGACTTTCCCGGTGGTAGTCGAAACACGGCTATACGGTCCGTGCGTGCGCTCTCCCACACGTGAACCTTACTGGGGATTTCCACCGGGCGCGGAACGGCTCCGCCTCGGGTTTGCTCCGTCCTCTGCCCGGCGTCAATTCCCACCGGGCGCGGAACGAGCCAGCCGTATACACGCGAGATAACGAGAACACGCGATAATCCTGAACGTACGGGAGACTCCGAGATCCCGTGATAAACTGTGTTTAAGGTAAACAACAACATCAACAACAAACAGCTTACTTTGCTTCTCCGACGTGGAAGATCTGTTGATCTGACCATCTATCCTTATAGAAAGAATGTGAAGTGGATGTGAAGTTGTTTTAGGCTGCATGAACTGCGTATTGTTTTATTTTGAAAGGAGCAAAATTTCTGACAGGATTCTGTATTTTCATCTCGTTAACAAGAATGTCAGTTTTCCAGTTATGCAGTATTTGTTTTTGTAAAAAATTATACCAACATGGCATGGTAGACTTTTTTTAAAGTGATATATACAAGGAGAACGAAGTCAGAAACGCAAAAAATAGCCTGAGATGCCAAAGGGTTAAAAATGGTTAAATTTATCGTAACAAAGTATATCAACCCAAAAATGGCTGCATGGGAATGATCTTGATATACATATATCAGGATGCTCTAAGCCCTTAAACACCAACCATTACCTAATGTTTATTAAAGATTTATGACTGTAAAAACTTGACACACAATGCTGAGATGCAACTCAAATTCATCTTCAGGTTACCAGCTTTCAGATGATGACCAATTCTATGTGACATCTACTGTTGATCTGCTATCTCCCCTCCTAAGATCCCCTGCCCCCTTAAAATTCTGTTAAAGATGCTGCAACTCAGCATCAGAAAGATTTTGTAAATATCTGGTACATTTAGTGTTTAACCCTGTCCCTTGTCTTGTATTTCCCAGATCCGGTCGGAGTCAGGTGTACCAGGAGGAGGAATGACAGCTGGTTTGTCCTCTGCTCCCGCTTGCGTTCGTGTCATCATCCGAGATGTAGCAGGCAAACACTCCTGGGACTCTGCCGTTCTCTACGGGCCTCCTCCATGTTCCCCAAACAGCCCGACACACACATTCATGTCACACACACAATCACCTCACAGCGCAAATCTTCATTTACGCACTCCACCAGGAGGTCCACCGAAAAAGATGGAGAGCGAGGAGGAGGGGCAGGAGGAGAGCGAGCCCGAGGAGGGAGGCAAAGGCATGGAGGGGGAAAGGCAAGAGCTTCAGGGAGAGGGGGAGGAAGTAGAAGAGGAGAGGAAAGTCACTGAGGAGGGGATGGGAGAAGGAGGGGATGAAGGAGAAGAAATAGAGGAGGAGCAGGAGGAGGAGGGGATAGAGCAGAGGATGGATGGGGAGGAGGATCGAGGTGAGTCGGGCTTGGAGCAGCTCCTCGCTCCTCCATTGGCTAAGCGCGTGTGTCGGGAGGCGGTGCCAGCATGGGATTCACTGAGGGAGGGAGACGACGCACTGGATGAAATGCTGCAGTATCTGGGATACTCAAGTCCTGAGTGTCTACAGAGAGCAGGTATAAACACATACTCACACAACAAGTATCAATAAACCCCTTTTCACAACACATCACTTTACACGATTGCAAATCCACGCTGGCTGCAGAAGGAATCAAAAGTTTGCTTAATTCACAAGAAAACTTTAATCACAGGAAGTTGTAATCGGTTTTGAACATGTCATGTTGTGTGGTGAGCTGCCAAATCGAAAAGGTACTAATAAAGGTCTTCATTTTTACGGAATACCATCAAGTAACACTATATTCAATGCTACTTCATTCTAATAATCTGGTAGCATATACTTGCCTATCCCCAAGTGACATTTCAACAGTAAAATAGAGAAAAAGTCCAGTGAGATAGTCTTTTATTTTTTTTGCTCACTACAGGTGCATCTCAATAAATAAGAATATCATAGAAAGTTTATTTATGGCAGTAATTCAATTCAAAAAGTGGAAATAACACATTACATAGATCCATTACACACAGAATGAAACATTTCATGTCTTCATTTATTTAACTTCTAATTATAATGATTATGGCTTACATTTAATGAAGACCTAAAATTCAGTGTCTTTAAAAAAATAATAATATTACAAAATTCCAATGTTTAATATGGAAATGTTGGCCTCTGAAAAATATGTCCATCATTATGCACCCAATGCTTGGTTATTTGGGGCTGAGATGGGGCTATTTGACTTGAACTACTGGAAATGGACTTTTCCATGATATTCTAATTAATTGAGATGCACCTGTAGTTTTCTTCATGATCACAGTGTTCTTATTGGCGGCCTGTTTTTTTTGCAACTGTTATGCCTGTGCATTGGCAGTGTTTTATACAAATAATGGTCTATTGTATTTGTGTACTGAATTAACCGGTCATTAGGGTGTAATATGCGTTTGAAGTGTATATCCAATATGCCAAACTGACTCAAAAATAGATTTGAAAGTTAAAGTTAAAGCCCACAGAATAGGGAACCACCACATCACCTGCCAATCGAGACAGAAGAAATTAAACTTCACAGGATATTACATTTTCTTACACAAACCAGGGGATGAGAGCCTAGGATACATACTCTCCCACTTGTACTTTTCATAAACAAATCCCATTGCTCAACCACTTTATGTTGTTCATAACAGCTTAGCAACAACACACAAAAACACTGAGATTGTTCACAGCTAACCTAGTCTCCTGATTGTTCCACTCAGGCATGCCGCTCAACATCCCGGCCCCTCCTCCAGCGTGTGTTTCAGAGAAGCAGGAGAACGATGTGATCAATGCCATCCTGAAGCAGAGCGCTGCTGAAAGAGAATTTGTCCTTCATGTATGTCTTTTGTCTATATTCATGTAAATACAAGTAATTCTGCTAGTGACTGTGTAGTGGGACTTGTTCTGCATCTCAGTAATATTAAGTTTAAGTAAATTAAAGATGATTAGTTACTATCCACACAAAAAATATATATAATAGACAAAAATGTCAGAAAAAGCTGCTTCCTGTTGTTGGCTTACCTGTTCTGATCATTTATATTATTTGTTCATATTGGCATATAAATGTTTACATGTAACTGAAATTACTGAAAAATAATATTTTTCCTTTTAGTCTTGGCTCTCACACCACCACACCATGATTTCAGTTTAATTTTCATATTTATTCTTTCATCCCTCACTTTTTTTTTTAGAATTAAACTGAATTGATGAATATTTCAGAGAGGTGAGGGGCTGAACATGAGGGCAGTGCAGCAGACTGAACCAGAGACTGAGACTCCACAGTCAGCCTTCTACTACTGCAGACTACTGATCAACATACTGGGACTCAACTCCTGGGAGAAGAGGTAAGACCACGCAAAGACATACATACAGTAGTGTTCAATATAATAGCAGTCCAATGTGACCAACCAGATTAATACAGGTTTTTAGTATATTTTTTATTGCTACATGGCAACAAGGTACCAGTAGGTGCAGTAGATTCTCAGAAAACCAACAAGACCCAGCATTCGTGATATGCACGCTCTTAAGGCTGTGCAATTGGGCAATTAGTTGAAAGGGGGGTGTTTTTTTTCTAGGATTTAGCAATCCTGTGAATCACTAAACTAATATTTAGTTGTATGACCACAGTTTTTTATAACTGCTTCACATCTGTGTGGCATGGAGTCAACCAACTTGTGGCACCTTTCAGCTGTTATTCATTTGCATTTCTGGGTTTTAATTCAGAAACAGCATTTTTGATGTCACCCCACAAGTTCTCAATTGGATTAAGGTCCGGGGATTGGGCTAGCCACTCCATGACATCAATGTTGTTGGTTTGGAACCAAGATTTTGCTGGTTTACTAGTGTGTTTGGGGTTATTGTCTTGTTGAAACACCCATTTCAAGGGCATATCTTCTTCAGCATAACACAACATGACCTCTTCAAGTATTTTGGCATATGCAAACTGATCCATGATCCCTGGTATGCGATAAATAGGCCCAGCACCATAGTAGGAGAAACATGCCCATATCATGATGCTTGCACCACCATGCTTCACTGTCTTCACTGTGTACTGTGGCTTGAATTCAGAGTTTGGGGCTCGTCTCACAAACTGTCTGCGGCCCTTGGACCCTCACCAGTCCACAAAATGTTCCTCCATTCCTCTTTAGGCCAGTTGATGTGTTCTTTGGCAGATTGTAACCTCTTCTGCACATGCCTTTTTTTTAACAGAGGGACTTTGCGCGGGATTCTTGTAAATAGATTAGCTTCACACAGACGTCTTCTAACTGTCACAGCACTTAGAGCTGATCATTGGCTGAGCCTTTGCCATTCTGATTATTCTTCCATCCATTTTGATGGTTGTCTTCCGTTTTCTGAAATGCATGTTTTCTTTCAAGAAAAAAAACACCCAAATGAAACTGTACATCATGGCCAGAAATTGTAAAAACAGAAATTATCATTGGATTTCTTACTTCCAGCAGTCTTTGAACAAATCATGTGTGACAAATGCTTCCATCAAAATAAAACCAACAACAACAAAATAATTTAAAGCTTAAAATAGCTTTTTCAAACTGCATTCAACTGATTACAGTACAAAGACAAGACATCTAATGCTCAAACTTTTTTTTCTGTAAATATATGCACTCATTCTGAATTTGATGCATTCTGTTTTAATCAATGTTTTACACAGCATCCCAGCTTTTTGGGGATTAGGGTTGTAATATCAAAACTTCACTATGACATCATATAGGGTTTTTCGACCGGGAGCCGGAGCCCGGCCAGTGCTCGTGTGGTTCACAGTTAGTTCAACTTGCGAACCAGCTCCGAACCTGTTTGCTTTTCCACAGGCTCTCGAGCTACATCATTGCATTACTGCTAACATCTGTATATGGCTCCGCCCCCTCTCAGCACGTATAATAACAATGGCAGACTACATATCTCTACAACACATCGGTGCTGCTCATCTTGATCACTATGGACGCCGATTACATTCTTATTAACATTGAACGTAAGATGTTAATGTTGGACTCTGTTATAAGCTAACGGTAGCGGGCTAGTGCTGGCCCGCTAGCCCGTATCAATCACATTGCAGTTAACCAAATCAAATTAATGAATGATACATGTTTTAGTTGGTCTCTCTCAATGTCATCGAGTTGGTCTTGCTAGCCCGCTAAGGCTAGCACACTATTGATGTGCTAACGTGCTAACGTTAGCACCCTATGATCGGCCGATAACATTAGCACGCTAGCCAGCCCATATCAATCACGGAGTTGGTCTTGTTGGTTAGATAGCACCGCCCCCAGCCCCTGACGTAGCGGTTCGCGGTTTAAGACCAGCAAAGTCTTGGTGCCTCTGTGAAACTCACGACTCTTTCGCGTTGGAAAACCAAAGAACAGTTTGCAATTGGGCACTGGCCAGGAACCGCCTCCGGTGGAAAAACCCTAATAGAGTTTGTTTACACTTGATTTTAAATTGGTTCTTGTGCAATCGCTGGTTACACCTGTGTGTATCATGCTTCTCCAAAGGTGTCCATCTGATCACTTGTGTTCAATTTCGTTACTACCTACGCCACTTCTGCTTGGTCAAATTTCCCTGTGCACATTTATATCGTTAGATAACAACAACAACAACAACTCGAGCCGCTCGATTTAAACTGTTTTTTCTTTGGCTGGCTAACAAGATGTTGAATAAAAGTCAATGTCCTTGTCAGGGACGCATCAGGGCGCATGGACATTTACACTACAAAATATATATGGTCAAATGCATTCTAGACCACCTCGGACACTGTTTACACTTGTATTTAGCGTAAATGGGGTGATAATGTTCTACAAAAACACTTTTCTGACTTAATTCAACAACATAACTCAAGAACAGAAGGAGAGATTGTGACCATATTTCACATTTGGTCAGATGCTGATTTGGTGATACTAAACTTAGGTGCCCTCTTTGAAACTGTGGTGATTGTAAAGTCTTCTGTGCTATGGGGTTGAAGATGTGTCTGGAGCATCAACGTTTTAGTATTTGTAGCTTCTGTGCTGCAACATCCATATTTTATGCATTGTATACCGTCATGGTTACATACGAGTCTGTACACACATGGATAATAACTGTAACTTAGCTGGTTGGCAGATGCATACAGCTGAAAGGTGGTAATACTGGTTGTTTTTTAGTTTACTTCTACTAACTTCTTCTCGAGTCTGTTTTAAGAGACACAACTGCATCCATTTTGCAAAAAAAATAGGAAAAACTAACTAAGAATGATAAAGCAAAAAGACACGTTTATTTCTAAGAAGGGATGAAAAGGGAGTTTTCTACTAAGAGCCTGTTTTTCAGGTTGCTGTAATACATATGTGGAAAGTCTTTTATATTTTTTTGTCTCCCCTAGAACAAACTAAACCCCTGTTGAATACAAATGAGACAAAAATTCACATTCAAAAAAGTATTTTGTGCTAATTAGACACCACGTTTTCCCACTCGCATGGCACGGCATTTCATCTTCTCAATGACTCTGAGCTAAAATACACAATGTCAAGGTATCACTTTAAATGTATCTGGCCAGCTAATGGACACTCATCGCTCTTTATACTTTATCCAGGGAATTACACCGTCTGCATTCAGCCTGCACAAAAGACTTAACACACTTGGGCGCGTGTGTGTGTGTTTTTGTGTGTGGCAGAGAGTGTGATAATGAGTATAGTACTCTATTGATCAAGCTCAACCCATTTGGAGTTAGAATAAAAGGCAGTAGTTTGAGAAGAGAATGATGGCAGGAGAAATCAGGAGACAGGATGAATAAGGCACATGTAGATGAAAATAAAAACAAAAAAAGGAAATGGAGCCAAAGTAAGTGAGTGAATATAGACCAGAATGAGAAAATAAGAAAGAGGAGGAACAAGAGGATAGACAGATAAGAGAAATAAGAAGCGATTGTCTAATCATTTGTTATTGTCCCTGCATGTCTCTCCAGGTATTCATTTGGGACATCACAGACACTAAGATACTGACAGTCATCCATGTGCGTGCTTGCATGTGTGTGTGTGTCCCCTTTTATGCTTCTCCCTATAATCCAGGGTGTAAATGGAGTCTTTGAGAGCAGAGAATGAGGCCATTACCAAGTATCAGTTTAATAAAGAGCAAATTGCTGTCTCTCTCTCTCTCTTTATCTCCCGCTCTTTCACTCTTTTTCTCTCTCTCTCTAAGAGTGAAAAGAATGACGTGTCATTATCAGTCCACTCCAAGCCTCACTGCTCAAGTCTTGGTTTTTATATCAGCGGTGCAGAGGTTGGTCGCTGGGACATTTTCAACGCTCCCTGGACTTGTTAGTTGGTATAAAAGGCTTTTGTTTTGATTATAGAACAGGGTCCTGTCCTGTGGAGCCTGAAAGTGCTGATGACGCTAGCTGTGGTCAGCATGACATACTGATGTGTTTGATCATTTATAGCAAATATATTACTATTAGTACAATGAACATTTTTGGCTTTACATGTTATAGTCATTTTGGCTGTTAATGCATATTGCATACTTTTTGCCAAGAGGTTTTCTTTTTTATTATATTGTGGGAGTTCAGTTTCTTCAGCAGCTCCTATAATAAACCATGTAACCAAAGTACAGGCACTCAGACCCTCAAGGACAAAAATGTTGTTATTGGAACCCATTAAAGCCCTGGATGCTTAAAAAAATGTAACTCAGAGTAGAAAGTAACATTAATTAGGGCTGGGCGATATGGACCAAAAGTAATATCCCGATATATTAAGGGCGAATATCGATATGCGATATATATCCCGAAATTTTCTTTGTCTATGTTCAGTCAAAGTCAAAGCCACTTATGACATGTCAAGTAGTTTTATTGAAACCGTTTATTTAAGTGAACATGAATACTGTATAAAAAATGGAGTACCTTTTTTTTTTTTTTAAATCAAAGCTCCATAAAGTGCACATTTAAAATAAAAACATCTTAAATAAAAATAGTATATGAAATAAAATAGGCCAATATTTTTCTGAAATAAATATATTTATATGAGAAAAGAATAACGAACACTATTAAAGAACTAAATATGACAAACCCTAGTAAGGGCAGCATTTATATATAAAGAAAGAAAAAAAATTTAACTATATCGATATATGCCATATGGTCTAATTCCATATCACATTTTAAAATATATATGGCCAACCCTAACATTAATATGTACATTTTTACAAATTTGTGCTGTTGCAGAATCAGTATGAATGTTCTAAGGCCAAGTGCTGCCAGAGCTTGTTGCAGCACTTTCGTGGCACTTTTGCAGTAATGCAGTATCAATAGGGCTACTGACATCCCAGACGGAAACACAAGTATATAAATAAAAAAAAATCCTGTAAAATGTAGTATACACAAAGAAAAAATACTATTTGAGGAAAACAAAACAACTCTGACATTATGTCAACAAATGGACATTTAAAGGTTCAAAATTCTGAAAATGAAAAATTGATGTTGGTTAAAAGGTTTAGCCCTTGACTTATACTTATATCTTATATACTTTAGGGAGTTTACCAATCAGTTACATCTAAAATCTACAAGAGTTTATCATTGGCTGAGGAGAGATAGTAACATTTCTCATGCTAGAGGTTTCACAATTGAAAAAGGAACAAGCAAACAAACATCTTTTACTAGCTGTTTGGTGAACTCTTCTAATTCTGATGGAGGTAATGTTCTACTATTGTGTGACTGTTTTTCTCCGTACCAATATATCCAAATGATTGACATGTTTTAGGAATTTCCCAACAAAGCAGCATTGCCAAACATCTCTTTTTATGCTCTGAATGAAGTCTTGTTGGTATTGTTCAGTTTTGCTTCCCCCCTTTTTTTAATCTTGATATTTTCTGGTCTATTTCACTGGAAACCCTGCCAGCTGTACGCCACATCTTATCAGTTGTCACGGGATTTGTCGTTTTTTGCTCGGAAACAGTGACAAAAACAAGCAACCGGCCAATTAAGGGAGACGCCAATGGAAGCCAGATAATGGTAGAGAGGCAGGTTTTACCATTACTTTGGATAATGATTCCTAAGCCGTGCGTGTATCTGTGTCTTACAGGAGTAACTTCCACCTGCTGAGGAAGAATGAGAAGTTACTGAGAGAGCTGAAGAACTTGGACTCACGGCAGTGGTAAGAAAATATATAAAAAGTCAAGCATATCGTGTCATTAACTGCATTCCCCTCTCTCCCCCTTTTTAATATTTCCATTCAGGTTTTAGTTATTGACTAGTTTGAACCCTCTCTGCTTTTTTTCATTTATTTCTTTTATTCTCCTCATTTCATCCCTTTGCTCTTGACATTTACCTGATCAAAACCAGATTTTCTCTTCTAATTTCTATTTCTGATGATGTGCACCGAATATGAATGGCATCTTATTTCATAGTGGATTTAATTCAGTGGTGGAAGAAGTATTCAGATCCCTTAAAAAAGTACTAATACCACATTGTTAAATTACTCCACTACTAGTAAAAGTCCTGTATTCAAATCTTACATAAAGTGTGTGTGTCTGTGTGTGTCTGTGTGTGTGTGTGTCTGTGTGTGGATGCATTAATGTAAGCAACATTTTGATTATCTAATCTCATTCTAACTACTTAATATATTGTTAGGTGGCTTAATTTGAAAGAAAAATGTCTAATCACTATACATTTATCGTGTTTTTTTATGTTAAATCTCGACCTGAAAAGTAAAGTAAGTAAAGCTGTCAGCTTAATGTAGTGGAGTAAAAGTATAAAGTTACATCAAATGGAAATATTCAAGTAAAGTAAAAGTACCTCAAAATTGTTGAGTAAATGTACCTAGTTACATTCAAAAAATCCACAATCAGAGGAATGGAAGTCCCTGGATTAAACCTCAGTAAAAATAGTAATCTTTTAAAAGTTGCTGTAATAAATGTCATCTGTTTTTCAGTAATTTTAGTGTCGGTCATTATCGCTCTCCTTTATTCTCTTCTAGCCGTGAGACTCATAAAATAGCAGTATTTTATGTGGCAGAGGGCCAAGAGGACAAACACTCCATACTAACCAACACAGCAGGCAGCCAGGCTTATGAAGACTTTGTCTCTGGACTGGGCTGGGAGGTAAGAACATGTCATTCACACATTGTTTGCCTTCTTCATACATTCAAATTGAACATTTATCTTACCATTGTGTCCCTGCGATTTCCAGAACGAGATTTAACACAGCTTCTAATTATCTGATCTGCAACTAATAATTGAGTCATTATCATGTCAGTGATGGTTGAACTGATTTCTGATTGCTAAGAAAACAGTTTTGTAGGTCCAGCAGATAAAATAAACCACCGCCAATGTGTCTTTGATGTTTCAGCTGCCTGATGAGGGGGAAGCATTCATATATTGAACCATTTTGAAATAAAAGGCATGCAGGTTGTTTTTTTTTTTGCAAGACTCTACAGAAGCAAGATGCAAATGAGAAAAAATTGTTCTCAATTGTTTTCTCTCGTGTGCTTATGACTTAAGGACAATTGAAAAGAAAATGTAGCCAGGATAATTTTTTGCTGTTTTTTTCACTTGTGAAAACTCGTTTTTAAAAAAGAAAAAACTTTTGGCAGGTGAAATAAATCAGGATCATTGTTCAATGTCTTTAGCAGATCAGGTAGTATATATTTTGAGTTTTACAGGTGAAATAAAAATTAACTTAAGAACTTTTTTTCACCTGCTCTTAAGTCATAAACACGGGAGAGAGAAAAAATTACATCAGAGTTAGAAAATCAGCTGTTTTTTTGTGGGGGTTGCTCATTTCATTGCAAATGTAAAGGAGGAGCAGTCCCAACAGTTACAGAAACAGATTTAACACAAAATGTTCCCCAAAACAATCTTAACTAAATGATAAAATCACTTTTTTCTCTTGCATATGTCAACATCACTAAAGGTAAAGTGGAGTAATGGCATACTAACCAAAATCATTATCAAGAAAACCATGGAAAATGGCTAGATATCAGCTCTTAAATTAAACTCTTATGAGATATTTTGTTTGTTTTTATCATTATATTTGTCCAAACAAATGTACCTTTAGTTGTACCAAGCATCAAAATGAACAAGAAATTGAAGAAAACAATGGTCTAATAATTTGTATATAGTTGTGACATTATAACCCCACAAAAGTCCTGACGGCTCATTTAAAGCTAAAGTGTAGTACAGTATTCTCATTTTTTACAATATTAAACCTTGGAGGACCTTTTTAGAATATATATATATATTTTTTCCAAACTTTTTTTATTGGGTTTTGCAGATGAGTACAACCGTATTAAAACATACAAAGAGTAAAGCCTGATTTCCACCGGGCGCGTTACTGCAGCGTAACGTCAGCGTCGCGTATGACGTTGCAAATAGGTAACACTCTAATCAATGAGAGCTCTTCACCGAACGCGTAGCGTAACGGTACTACAGCGTCGCGTCAGCGTCTCTACGCGAGCATTAGGTAGGACTTCTATTTCTCCGCGAGACGCTGCCAAATCGCGTGAATCTCAACAGAGCAGATCGCACCAGACAGGAAGTCCGACTCAGAATCAGCGTAAAACACTTCCGCCCCTTTCAAAATAAAACACAATACGCAGTTCATGCAGCCTAAAACTACTTCACATCAACGTTATGTTATGACCGGGGCACCAGATCAGCAATCAATCAATCAAAGGGTCTCAGAGGATCGGCGACACAGATGACAAGAGACTGATTGTTGAAGTGGAACATCATACAATCATTTATGACATAACATATTGTTTTTATAAGGATAGATGGTCAGATCAACATATCTTTCACCTCAGAGAAGCAAAGTAAGTTGGTTTTTGTTGTTGTTGTTTACTTTATACACACAGTTTATCCATAGACTATAAATAGAGTTTAAAGTTTATCACGGGATCTTGCGGTCTCCCGTATGGTCAGGATTATCGCGTGATCTCGTTATCTCGCGTGTATACGGCCGGCTCGCTAAGCTGACGTGCTGCTGCTGTAACGCGTCCGGTGGAAATCCCCAGTAAATTAGTCATTTTTCTTATAGAAAAAACAAACAAAAAACAAAAGTGATCATGGAAGTATTGCTGTTTTTTTAGAATATTTCTAATGTATCTCGCTTGTGTGTGCATGTTTGTCACCTAGGTGGATCTCACTACTCACTGTGGTTTCATGGGTGGTCTTCAGAGGAACCGCAGCACAGGCCAGACTACGCCTTACTACGCCACCTCCACCACTGAGGTCATCTACCACGTCTCCACCCGCATGCCTCACGACCAGGATCACAACCTCACCAAGAAGGTAACACACACCTGTCTGACTGATGACCTTTGTTTGTTTGTTTGTTTTTAATTTTATTTTTTTTAGTGTAGCTTGGAAAAACAAAATGATAATAATTACAGAGACAGAGAAAAAGAGGGGAAAAAATAAACAGCATAGACAGTCCTAGAAAAGAACAAATTGGGACAACGGGTCACATTAGTGTCCTGTGAAAGGAAGTTGGGGTGTTAAAATAAGTACTGTCTATAATTTCAGTCCATTGCTGTCCAAAAAAGAAGACCATTGTCCATTCCCCATGTTGTGTGTTCACTTGAGAGGGGCTGTTACGCCTCAAACATGCAAGATCATATCTATTGCACTATTAAATGTGTACATATGCATACCCATGCAACACATACAGACATATAAACATCCCTATACATACCTACACACACATACCCAAGTATATATGCACTGTCCTTTTTACCAGATGATTTGCAAATTTGCATCTCATTTACATCATCTACATCTCATTTGCATCTCAATAAGTTAGAATATCATAGAAAAGCTTATTTATGTCAGTAAATCAATTCAAAAAGTGGAAATGACACATTATATAGGTCCATTACACACAGAATGAAACATTTCATGTCTTAATTTATTTAATTTCTTCTAATCATTATGATTATGGCTTACATTTAATGAGGACCTAAAATTCAGTGTCTCAAAAAATATGAATATTACAAAAGACCAATTTTTAAAAGTATGTTTAATATGAAATTGTTGGCCTCTGAAAAGTATGTCCATCTATATTCACTCAGTACTTTGTTGGAGCTATTTGACTTGAATTACTGGAAATGGACTTTTCAATGATATGTGTTGAGATGCACCTGTAGATTCAGGGAGAAAGTTTTTCATGTAATAAATATACAGTATCTTTTATGATCCCAATTCCAATCCCTTCGGGCTTAACCACCTTCTTTTAATAGCTTTTTCCCCGCTTCCAATATTATATTAATCAGATACTTATATGATTGGGATATTCTCAAGATATATCTGACTGATGACTGAGTATAGAAGTTGCCATTGTGGACTCTTTACTGTCTAGCTCCTAGAAATGCATCTCACTGGGTGAATTCCAAACTGTTCAGATTTGCTTCACACTTGGATGGGAACATGTCTTGTTCTTGTCAAGCACTCTTCATCTGTCTGTCCCGTTATTTACTGTATTTCCTTCTCTCAAACGGCAGTCGAGTCTGTCTGTGTGTTGAGAGCAAGAGAGACGGGGTAATTATCAATAATAAGCATACTTACGGTTGTTGCTCTAATTTCACTGCTTTCCTGTAATGAGGGGAGATGTGCAGCGAGAGAAGAGGAGAAAAAAATCCTCCTCTTCGCTCCGTGCTCCCCATTGGATTATTTTTTCTTTATATCCATCCCAAGCTCTTTATTTGCCGGGATTGACATTGAAAATGAACATAGGTCGCCACACACACACACACACACACTCACACACTCACACACTCACACACACTCACACACCTATCTGTTGATGTCTAAAGCACACCGATGTTTCCAATAATTCTTACTAGCAATCACGTCTGTGTTTGTGCGTGGTGTGGGCTCGTATCAGTGTCTAGGCAGGCAGGTTTATTGTGCGTTTGTGTGCATTTGTGAGTGTGTGTGTGTACACCTGTCAACCCCCAGGCATTGGGCGCACTGCACATGGCCATAATGTCCCTTTAATCAGATCATACTTCCTGCTTCTCGGCCTATCACGCCGCTGCAGGCTCCTGATTGGATTATCAGCGCCTGGTCCGACACCATCCGTCTGCCTGATCAGCTGATGGCCCCATCAAACACGCATACTCGCATACATACACACGCGCGCACACACTTTAAACCCGTTTAACTTGACACAAACACACATCCACTAAAGGGCTTTATTCACATCAGACCGCGCAAATAACTATAAATTTGTGTTAACGCTGGGCACAGAAGCACACACACGCTTACGCGCGCACATTTTAGTGAGCGCACGCAGGCTTACAAACGCTTACACTCAGTGTGACAAATGTGTCCACAAAGAGGTTAAACTGACAGACATACACATGTCCATACTGGCAGGCATTTATCATCCATCCTGCTGCCACACACACACACACACACACACACTGCGGTGTGCTTTCAGTCCATTGCAGGGCATTTGTCCAGCTCTCACTCTTTGCTGTGTGTTCTGCTCCCTCTCATACCACATCTGCTTGAAACATGATTAAAAGGATTAAAGCTGCATTACACCAACTGATTGTGCATCAGAGATGACATCACTCTGGTCTTCATCTTTTGAAATTTTTTTTAAAATAGTGATACGGATCAGAGACGCACATCAGACAGGAAGACTCCACTTATTAGGCTTTGCCACCTATTTGTTCCAGCACCCAAAAATACAGCTCAGAGATCATAATTCAAACTCTCTAAATGTGATCATAGCTAAAAACCCTCCAGTTCTCACTAGCTCTGTGAGTTGTGTGCCTTAGTGACACTTTGAATTGCAAGCACCGTCACAGGGAAGTGCTCTTAAAGATTTATTTTAAGAGGAAACTTGATAAATACTCGCTTCCTGTGAGTTTTTCCAGACTCTGCTTAATATATCAACTTAATGTATCATTAGTCAAGAAAATGTCAGGTTAATTAGAACTATAACTCAAATTTAAGATTCAAGTAGTGTCATTATGGAAAGTGGGTGAAGTCACTTCCAAACATGATGAATAACTGAGTCCCCCAGGGCTTAATTTCACATAATTCATTCTCAGGTTTATTTGACAGTTGAGTGAGACATTTCATTTTAAAACATGCGTCCTGATCATAGACTGTATAACGCCAGCGGTATGACATGGCGCTCGTGTTTATTTCTGGTTGCTGAGAGTTAAAAAATGTTCAACTTTTGTTAATGTTAAAAGAAGAAGACTTCAAGCTAGCAAATGAGACCATAAACTCATTAGGAAAATATATTCTGAATCAAGTGAGAAGTGGGTTTATTTTCTCATAGGCTTCTATACAATCAGATTTCTTTTTGCAACCAGCGGAATCACCCCCTGCTGGTCATTAGAAGAAATGCTGGTTTAAGGCACTCTAGCATTGGCTTCGGTGTTCAGTCTCCACAAATCAGAACTTAGAATACACAACTGGTTCTAATACAACAAACAAACATTTAAAAGGTAATGTGTTTGTCTCAGGGCCAAGGCCAAGAGCGGGAGACATCTGGAGGTGCAAGACCAGTAGAGAGACGTGTGTGAGTGTGTGTGTTTTGGCAGGCATCAAGGTTAATGACAGAGCTGTCACCAGCCCTGACTGTGTGAATGTGAACTGCACACATACACACGCACACTATCGCACGGCATCAGACTTGATCCCATCCGTCTTCCAGCCCATACTCCATCTTTCCAGAGCTTCACTCGGTCTTCACGTCCACTCTCCAGCTTCACACACTCACTCCATCACCCCCAGGGCCACCTATATCACGTAAACACACACAAAATCAAAAGCCTTGGCTTTATGATGGATACAGTCTATCCAAACCCTCTGTGGCATTGACTTAGTTTGTGTTGTTTATTCTACATGAAAGAGAAATCTGAGATATTTATTCCAATATTAATTTGTCTTGTCGACCCCTTCAGCTTAGACACCTGGGTAATGACGAGGTCCACATCGTTTGGTCGGAGCATTCCAGAGACTACCGGCGAGGGATCATCCCCACTGAGTTCGGAGACGTGCTAATCATCATCTACCCCATGAAGAACCACATGTACTCCATCCATATACTCAAAAAACCAGAGGTAAAAACAACCACCAGCATTTTGTTACCAAGCTGTCAGTATCTGGTTCAATTATTCAGTGTCTTTGTGTTTCAGTGTTCCCCTGAATCCTTACAGCTTTATGGTGAAAATGCCTCTGAACCAGCAGGAAGTTTAAATTCATCATTAAAACTCAGGATGATAATTCAGTCTCCCTCTGAGCTAATCAGTAACAGCTATATATGTCACCTGTTGAAGAATGTAATTGTAGTGTGACTCATTGGCCAATTAGTGTTATTTTTTGCTGTATTACGCCACGTTTCCGCTGCATGACATCAGCTCACTTTGTGTACCATGTCCCTTTCTCTATTTATTTTTTCCACTACATATAGTACCACTCAAGTGTTGGAAGGATTCTCAGCTGCCCTTAACAACCTTTAATCAGCACCAAACAGGGGAACTTCTGCACAAAAGTTGTGATAACTTTGGTGATCCCTAACCATCATCAGGCCATGATTTTAATTAGTCCAGTGCTTTGGTTTATGATCAAATACCTTTTAAAGCTAATGACATTCTCATATAGCTGTACTTTCTGTTTAGCAAATGTTAGCATGCAAACACTCTGGACCCACACCTAACCTGAAGTGGGGGTTGTATGAAGTATTTATCTGTGTACTAGCACCCACATTTTATTAATTTATTACATTTTATTTTTAAGAAAAATCATCAGGTAAGTGTATGCTATATTTTGGGTGTTTTGCTGCTTTACCTTGGTGTCAGACAGGCCCGTTAAAGTTCATGTGGCAGAAACGGCTCCTCTGAGGAAAACAAAAACAATAATTTGACCTCGCAGAGTTCAAGAGTTGCTGGTGAAGACTACCTCAGTTTTAAGATGCTGTTTTTTGTGTGAATTTGGTGTTTAAAGCTTTAATTTCGTATTTACAAAAGTCTCACAGTAACAAAAACAAATGAACTGATCGAGGCAGCAGTAGACTAACAACTCCTGTTTTCTGCGACGTAAAATTAGTGGTTTTGTAAATGGAGTCCGGTGGCTTTGATGAGGGAATGGAACAGCTTCATATCCTCTCATGTATACCTAAACAGAGTTGTCTAATGGCAAGGTAAAGCAGTAAAAAAAACAAATATAGTGTACACTTAAGCCAGAATTTTTAGCCTTTGCTTGAATATGGAGTAAGATGTGAGAAAAAAAATGTAAACATGCTCAAACGTGTTTTTTGATCCATAAGTTTATGTTTCCTACCAGACAATACAGATATGCATCCAGATTGACTAACAATCCTAAAGAGAGTCTTGCCCTCAGTCTTGCTGCTCTGGTTAATGTATCAGTCTAAAACACACAGACGTTAATACCACAGCACTGATAGTGTAATCCCATTTCAAACGAGACCTAACACAATAAAATGCTGCTTTTTCTGTATGACATAGATACCACAGCACTAATAACATAACCTCATTCTGTTTCATTCATTCTACAAGGAAAAATATTGAATTATCATGAATCCAAAAACAAGTTAGATAAGATATTCTCTGTGTTGTCGTCCTGAAAGCAGTGTATTCAGTCATAGAGTGCATGGCTTGGAGACCTGGTCTACAGATAAATTCAATAAAAAGCCTGGCATTATTCTCTTTGGTGGATTCCACAAGCAAAGTATGAAATTAAATTTGACTTGTCAAGCCTGGTTCACTAAAGCCCAGTGGCTCCCAGAGATTATTCTGTTTCATAAAAGTATCTGGAATTGTTTGTCTTTGAGAGGCTTTCGTAGTTGATTTAATGGAAGCCCATCTACGCCAATATAAGGAGATAAAATTATGATTACAAGTCATAATGAGAACCTTCTTTTAAATAATGATTTGGTATCTTAAAATAATGATTTAGTAACTCAAAATAATGAGAAACTTTCTCAAAATAGTATCTAAAATTTTTAGAAACATTTTTTCTCAAAATTATTCATGTCGCAAAATAACAAGTTAATATCTGTGAATAATGACTAAGTATTTCAGAATGACTGTCTCTCAAACAAGAACTTTCTCAAAATACTGAGTTAGTATCTCAAAATAACAAGATAATTTTTTTATTAGTGTCTTAGAATAAAGTGTTTCTTTTTCAGAGTAATGACTGACTTTTTCAGAATATTAAGAAACAATCTGAAAAGAATTTGAGTGTCTAAAAAATGACTTAGTTTCTGAATATTATATTTTCTCAAAATGATTAGTCTTAAAATAACGAGTTAGTATCTCAGAATAATGACTCAGTTTTTCAGAATAAAGAGAAACATTCTCAAAATAGTGACTTAGTATCTCAAAATAAATGATTTCACAAAACTATAAGTTACTGTCTCAAAATAAAGTTTTAGTGTCTCAAAATAGCAGGTTAGTATATCAGAATAATGAGAAACTCTCACAGTTATGACTTGGTATCTCAAAAGAATGAGAACCTTCCTCAAAATAATGAGTTGGTAACAAAAGATACTAAGTCATTATTTCAAGAAGGTTTCTCATTTGAATTACTTAAAAGGTGTTTTTTTCATCACATTAATTGAAATGGGTTTCTTTATTTGATATAAAAAGTAAAACAAAAAAGTTTTAATTTCTTTAATGCCTGTTTTACTTGTCTTTGTGTCTGTAGGTGCCATTCTTTGGTCCACTGTTTGACGGTGCCATAGTGGACATGAACATTTTGCCCACCATGGTCAGAGCCACAGCAATCAATGCCAGTCGAGCTCTCAAATCCCTCATTCCTCTCTACCAGAACTTGTATCCTTTTGAAAGCCCAAATCAGAAAATGTAAAAACAGGATCAGAAGGTAGGTCATAGACACCTTCGTTTCTATCGCCATGCTAACATCTCACATCCCTTTAAAAGTTGGTTGATGACTTGAACTTGTCTGACTATACCTGCAACATTGTTTGGCCGCTGAAATCCTTGCACATCTATGTGTGAGCGAGAACGTCGGTTCTCACTCAGCTCAAGTGTTAAGAATAGCAAATCAATGTCCAGTGGTGTTTGGCTTTCAGAGTATAAGTGCTAGTGTGATAGAGCTGTATTTAGTCGGCTCTGAAGTGCCATATATCAAGTGTGCATGCATCTGTGTGTGCAGGAGAGAAAAGAGAAACAGACAGACAGGTGTGTGTACAGTCTGTCTGCTTGATCCGATGCGATGGTAGTTTGGTTGGAACAAACCCGGCGGTCAATACTTATCGATGACTCTCCTCTCTAACGCTGCTTCTAAATGAGGGGCTTTGCTCTCTGGTCTTACACACAGACATGCACGCTCAACGCACACAAACGCAGACATGCGTCCACACTCATACACACGCACACGCACACTTCATTCTTACAAACACGGACAGACGATTACACTCACGGGGGCACAAGCTCCACAGAGGCACGGTGATGCATGTACATCCACATGCAGGCATTCAGATTCATGCAGTGTGGGTTAAGAAGTGCACACACACACACACACACACACACACACACACCATTGTGAGGTGACAGTGTCCCCTGTTGAGGCGAGCTGAGGTGCTGACTGATCATTGGAATTTCTTCTAAGCAGCACTTAAAGCAATTTGATTCCCTAATGATACTTTCTTCCTGTCTGCCTGCTTGTCTGCCTGTCCTTTTCCTCTTTCTCTTCATTTCTGCCCCTCATATACAAATACATGTCCATGTGCATCCTATTGTGTTTATACGGTATAAACAAAGCTTATAAAAACAAGGGGGAAAGGGAGAGCAAAAATATAAAAAAGATAGTAAATAAACGAAAACTTTCATTCCATTTCAGCTAAAAAGCAGCCCTTTAAAACCCTACTAGCAGCTAGTCTAGCAGTACAGGCTCCAGATTATCTATGACAGGCTCTGTTAGCTTGGCTACCTGCTAGCCAGTGTGACAGCTGCTTACAAAGATTGATAGCTGCCAGTGACCTACCAGCACCATAACAGTCTGAGGAGCCTGTTTTATGCATAGCATCCGGAGGGGCATGGCCTTTAAAGGTCTCATACTGTAGAATGTGATATTTTTCCATGCTGTTGTGGTTATAAGGCGGGTCTAGGTGCTATACAGATAATGTGGAAGTGCAGCCCCTATTTCGAAAAGGTTGTGATATGTGTAAAACTAAATGAAAGCAAATCGTGATCATTTATTTGACATATGTCCAATTAAAAACGGAGCAAAAACTATATATTTAATGTACAAACTGATAAATGTTTTAGCATCAGGGTTTGAGAAACGTGAATGGACTGAATTCAGAAACTGTGCCTTTAAACAAGCTTTTATAAGGTTGTGATATCACAGCCCTTACAGTCATTCCCCGGCTGCAGTGATGGTGCAGACATGCCAGGAGCACAGACGCAGAAGACCCAGCAACAGAGGGTAAATACTGATATATTCAATCAGACAGTATGAGGAAAAACATGTTTCGTGACCTTAAAGAATGTTAACATGTTCTAGTAAAAGCCCAAAATACAAGTAAAAAATTGAAAAGTGAAATTGAATAAAAAATTTGGCTAACCTCTCTGCTGAGGGAGCTTTTTACTTTCAGACAATCGCACCCATTTAAGGAAAGGATCTGCTGATTCAAAGATAGAAATGTCTAGTCCATTAATTTAATATGATCACTTTTTTTCAAACTGTATCCAGCCCAATCTGAACAGTCCAGTGTAATAGTCCTTCTTTCTTATCATTGACGCCGTCCTTTGTATTTCCTTTGTATCTCATCTTAATTCTCATCTTGGTGTCCTGCCTACTTTCTCTGTATTCACTTTGTCCTTCTTTACTTTGTCCCTCAACCCTTTGTCCCATCTCTCCTTCACTGTTTGTGCATTCACATGCTCCACTGATGGTCCCATTCCCCAGGTTTCAAAGTCGTTTTTTCTGACTTTGGTTTGTTCTTGAGCATTGATGCGTTACATTTTATTGCTCAGAGCATTTATACAACGTGTTAAAGCTGTTTCCAGTATAACAAAAGCCCCTTTCATAGTGCGGTCCCACAAATGTTCTGTCATATTGCTGGTGCCAGTTCTAATAGGCTACAGTTAGCTCTGTAGCAGTACAGTGTGTATGTGCTGCAGCAGCATGTGTTCACTTAGCAACCTCTGTTTGTTTACAACAAGCCCCGGACACTCTGTGCACAGTTAGCGATGCCGATTTGTTTACGATCAGCGGCGGACACCACGTGTGTAGTTAGCTTGCTGGTTTGTTTACAATAAGCGGACACTGTACACAGTTAGCGACAGCGGCCACAGTTGTTGTGCTGCTGAACAGTGATTCGATGACTGTCAGACCAAGTGGGAGGTGTGTGTTACTGGGGATTTCCACCGGACGCGTTACTGCAGCAGCACGTCTCCACAGCGTTTTTGCTGCGTCTTGTCAATTCACACCGGACGCGTTACTGCAGCAGCACGTCAGTTTAGCGAGCCGGCCGTATACACGCGAGATAACGAGATCACGCGATAATCCTGACCATACGGGAGACCGCAAGATCCCGTGATAAACTTTAAACTCTATTTATACAGTCTATGGATAAACTGTGTGTATAAAGTAAACAACAACAACAAAAACCAACTTACTTTGCTTCTCTGAGGTGAAAGATATGTTGATCTGACCATCTATCCTTATAAAAACAATATGTTATGTCATAAATGATTGTATGATGTTCCACTTCAACAATCAGTCTCTTGTCTTCCGTGTCGCCGATCCTCTGAGACCCTTTGATTGATTGATTGCCGATCTGGTGCCCCGGTCATAACATAACGTTGATGTGAAGTAGTTTTAGGCTGCATGAACTGCATATTGTGTTTTATTTTGAAAGGGGCGGAAGTGTTTTACGCTGAATCTGAGTCGGACTTCCTTTCTGGTGCGATCTGCTCTGTTGAGATTCACGCGATTTGGCAGCGTCTCGCGGAGAAATAGAAGTCCTACCTAATGCTCGCGTAGAGACGCTGACGCGACGCTGCAGTAACGTTACGCTACGCGCCCGGTGGAAATGCTCTCATTGATTAGAGTGTTACCTATTTGCAACGTCATACGCGACGCTGACGTTACGCTGCAGTAACGCGCCCGGTGGAAATCAGGCTTTAGACGTCACTTGCGAAGAGAAATATTTCGCCTTGCTGGTATGGCCCATTCATAGTGGTCCCGCTTCCAACAGTCCCACCAATTTTCCGCCTCTGTGACTATCTCTGGAGGCGGAAAATTGGTGGGATCCCTTGATACCAGCATTCCGCTTCGGGCACGTTCATAGTGCAGGCGAGACGTTACAAGGTCATAAATGTCCCAGCATGAAACGGCACTATGAAAGGGGCTAAAGAGAATAGGAAACAGTACAGGCAAGCCATGAAATATTAGTTTTAAAGATAACTAGTCATAATAACGTCTTTGGTCCACCATGTTTCTGCACAATATGACGTCAACTCTACAAGTCCTGTACAAAAATCTTCCCAAACTTTAAGGGGTCAATGTTCACATAAAAGGGCATCACATAATTCCAACATCACATGAATGAATATCCCTCTTTACTCTCCACTAGCCTCTTGTCCTTCATCTCCATGTTGTCTTTCTCCCCCTCTTGTCCAACTTTCTCCCCTCTAATTTTCTCTCCTCCCTTTCTTCTTCCTTTCCTCCCTTTCTTCTTCCTTTCCCTCCTCTTTTCAGAGAGATAATATAAGTGATGGAGGTGATGTTAGACAAGGAGGTGGGTGCGGTGCAGGGCGAGCTGGGGGGGGAGGTTGAAGAAGCCATTTTGCTCTGCCATGTCCACCCAGCGAGGCAGAGACGGAGAGATTGTTAGACTCAGTGTGGTACTGAAGCTCACAGCTTACACCCCTAGACCTCATTGTGTTTGTGTGTCAGTGTGCGTGTGCATGTGTCTTGCACATGCATCAGTGTGTGTGTGTGTGTGTGTGTGTGTGTGTGTGTGTGTGTGTGTGTGTGTGTGTGAGTGAGACCACGCACACACGCCTGGTGACACAAGTGTCGCGCATGCTTGTTTCAAGGTGTTTGTGTGTGTCTGCGAGTGTCCTGGTGTGTATTGATTGGTAGTAGCAGCAGGTCGATGTCTCTGACAGGCTGAATTACAGTAATCAGTCATTATTGACTCCCCATCTCTCTGCTACACACACCTCTTCTCCTCTCCTCTTCTGTCTCTCCACCTCTCCCTCCCCCCTCTGCCCTCTGCTTCTGTCTCTCCTTGTTTCTTTCCTTTTCTCTCTCTCTCTCTCTAGTTCTTCATCTCTGTCTTAACATCCCTCTACATCTTATTGTCCTCTGATTTCTTCTACTGCTGTCTTGTATCACTCTGTCCCCCTTATCATCATTTCTCTATCTCCCTATCTAATTCTGGCCCTGTGTGTTCTCTCCTGTCTCTCTAACTTCCTTATCCCTGTGCAGCTCTGTCTGTGTATTGTCTGTTTTTCCTCTTTTTCATATTTCTTGAGTTTTGTTATTGCCTCATCTCTACTGCTCATTCGCATTGTCCTAAACTACGGGAAACTCTGGCATCATTATGTAATAACAATCCCTTTCTTGTTTGTAACTCATAAGAGTCAATGAATGTTTGAGACGACACGACAAGATAATATGATTTCAGTAAGATGTGAGAGTTTGTCCAGTTATATTTTTACACTTACTGTCATAAAAGAAACACACATTTAAACACAAGTAGAGCCCGACCAATATGGGATTTTTGAAGCCAATGCCGATATTGATTTTAGAGGGGGAAAATGTATCGATAACAGATATGGTGGCTGATATTGTAATTTTTTTTTTGTATTAAATAGACCTTTTTTATGTTGATTGTGCACATTTTATGCATTATTATACATTATACTAACAGTGTATGTCATTTTCAGTTCTATAAATGATAGATAGGAATAAAATCAATAGCTAAATAAACATTACTGTTTAGTGTCAGTCACTTGTTAAGTATTTAAAAAATAATAATAGAATAAAAAAACTAAGAGAAAACTCAATTTCTATGTCACGCCAAGCAACATTTTCTGTATTATATATTATGTAAAAGTTTGCATCACAGCACATATCAGACAGCATTTATACAGATACTGATGTGCCTTTAATAGGCCAATATCAGCCCATGATATCTGTCAACCGATATATCTGTCGGGCTCTAGACACAAGTACGGGAAATCCCGACAGTAAGCTGTAGTGCATCACAAACTGACTCTGTCAAGTTTGAGATCTGGTGCAATAACTACTCAATAAGATATGTTAGGGGCGTCCCGGTGGCACAGGTTCGAATCCGACTCGGAGCCCTTTCCCATATGTCTTCCACTCTGTCTGCCCCTTTCACTCTGTCTCTCACTGTCAGTAAAGCCTTAAAATGGCCAACAAATAACTTTAAAAAATAAATAAATCACATTTTCTATAAAATAAATACTGAATGAAATCAGTTATTTCTCACCTGTCACGCGGAGCAGCATGGCCCCCTAATGAAATGATATAAGAAACACTGTAAAGTTTAGCTTTCTTAGTTTTGTTGTAAAATAAAACATTGTCAGAGATGGGTGGACATACTGCTGATGATGGCTTGATGCCCTTGAGTGCCCCTCAAGTCCTGCATCAAGCTGTGTGTCTGATTCTGAGTGCTGCACTGTAGCATCAAGTATCCTCACAGAGTGGCTGACACAGAAGCAAATGGGGGAAGAGAGATGGAAAGAAGGCTGGCAGGGCTAAGTGTGTCAGTGGTTAACTGGCATTTTTCTCTTCTTTCTTTTTTTCTGTCTGTCTTCCTCTCCCACCCCCCACCCCCCTTCTCTCTCTCTCTCTCCTGGCCCTCAGGGCGGTCCATCTGCCTTCTCTCTCTCTCTGATCTTTCATTCACCATGACTAGAGCCATCCAGCAGCACACACACACACACACACACACACACACACAGTGCCAGGCTGCTGGGGCAGCTGTGTGTAAGCACAGCTCTATCTCACATATCAGCTCATTGCAGCAAGAAAAACAGTCCAAGACTCCCCAACACACACACACACACACGCTGCCCCTCTCCATATAGGCCTTTCTATATCCATAATGACATGCGATACACAGCAGGTGTTTACATTTCTTCACCCTATGATGACTATGATGTATAGACAGCAGTGAATCTTTGGTCAGTGCAGAGGAAGTTGTAGCCCACCACAGTGGAATCAATCCCTCTGAACTCATAGATTAGAGCAGATGAAGTGAGGAGCAGACTGCTGAGTGATATATTGGTGTCATCCCTCCTTAAGCAACAGCAGTTTTTAACCTGTCTCTGTGTCCAGATCAGATCAGGAAATTCCAATTTTGTAGCTTAAAAGAAAAGCAATTGAAGGGCTCTTAAAGGCTGAAACAATCAGCCCTGATTTAACCAGTAAGATATCTATAAATAAATAATAATTCAAATAAAAGCTTTTAGCTGTAAGATCTTTAATATGCTATATCACATTTTTCAGTAAATGAGTCAGATATTCAACTTTTTTTGATGGTGAAAAATCCTTTAAAAAGTTCCAAACCGACAATTAATTGTTCTATGAACTTCATTCTAAAGCCTGATATATTTTCTTGCTCTGTGCCATGATGCTCCATTGTTGTCCAGAGACTGCTAAAGACATTATTATAATATAATTGTTAAGTTAGTTTTTACTTTATTTTAGTTATGACTTGTTAGTTTAAATTTAGTCTGAGTTAGTTAGTTTTCAGAAAGTTTAAGTTTATTATTAACATATAGTTTTGTTTTTTTCCAGTAGTTTTACTTTTGTTTGCTATTTTGTCCCATGTGTATGTAGCTACATGGACAAAAATACATGTGTAGGAATTCAGACCTTAATGATATACAATAGAGAAATAAAACAACAAGCACCTATTAAAAAAAAACAGTATACCACCTTGTTAATATATATATCATTTTTTGAACAATTAATATTATTTTATATATAACATATTATTTTATATTTGTATATACATTTAGTTTTTAATTCTCTTTTTCTTTTTCCCCTGAATATTTGTTGAAGGTGGAAGGATGGTAAATTACATATAATGTTAAAAAATAAGCATGTTTTTTCCTAAATTGGACCAAAGTAATGAAATGAAATTGGTTATAAATGCTGTAGTTTATTTATTTATTATTTATGTGAACACAGATCTACTTAAAACTACTATTAAGTAATAATATTTACTAAGTCAAAGTTGAATCAGAGTTTTGTGACCATGAGTTCTCTGGGCAGAGTCCAAAGTGGACGGCTCGGTCGCTTTGGCCAAGAATCACCTCGCTGCATCTCCTACAGCTGCCCTACCATCTGATAACACTGTGTGTGTTTGTGTGTGTGTGAGAGAGAGAGTTTGATAGGTGTTTGTGTGTAGTGTACGAGTGTGTGTGAAAGAGCAAGCTGTGGCCGTCCTCCATCTGCTCCTGGGTGATTGTGGTTCTGGGGAACAATGTTGGAGAGACACTAAGCCGCTTCACACGCACGCATACACACATACACACACACACAAACAAGTTCCAGCAAGTGTGTGTGTGTGTGTGTTTGTGTGCATGAATTTTCCAATGTATATCTTTGCATTTACATGTGTGTATTTCATGGTGTTTATGTTGCATGTGTATATATTTCACTCTCAGGATTAGCGCTTGTGTGTGTGTGTGTGTGTGTGTGTGTGTGTGTGTGTGTGTGTGTGTGTGTGTGTGTGTGTGTGTGTGTGTGTGTGTGTGTGTGTGTGTGTGTGTGTGTGTGTGTGTGTGGGACATCCCCTCTAGTAGTTGATTGGCAGAGATAGCTGCACTGGGGCTGGGGTCAGCATATGGCTCAGTGTGATAGCGATGCTGTGTTTGTGTGTGTGTTTTCTGTGCGTGTGTGTGTGTCACTGCCTTTCCCTCACTTTCACACTCTGTTCCCAGTGAAATGATGGCAGCTCTGGGCATGTAGCGCTATTATCCCCCATATCCACACACACACACACACACACACACACACGCACACACACACACACACATAGACTGGGAGCAGCCAAACGCCCAGCGGCCTGCCTGGCTTCTCTTTGCCAGCTCCCACAATAGAGCCTATTGTCCCACTAAGGCTACAATCTGGTGTGTGTGACAAGGAGTGTGTGTTCCTCACCATGGTGGAAAGGTGAGGGCAAAACCTTACAAATTGAAGACATTTTGTTATTGCTGATGCTGAAACGGGGTCATGTTATCCTTAACCTCCCCTGAGCGCCACTGCACCCCTCAGCCATGAAGGGAGCATTAAAGTGACCTGTCTGCAGGTTGCATCCTGCTGCATTTGATGGAATTA
This sequence comes from Centropristis striata, assembly GCF_030273125.1. Taxonomy (NCBI): domain Eukaryota; kingdom Metazoa; phylum Chordata; class Actinopteri; order Perciformes; family Serranidae; genus Centropristis; species Centropristis striata. Next base: position 18,437,211 of record NC_081532.1, read on the forward strand.
TGCAGCTAATTAATCAGAAACATATTAAATAGCATTAATTAACATATTAAACTGCTCACTTATGTGTATTCAAATCTCAGGGAAAGTTCTTGAAAAAAATATAATTAAAAAAATAGATTAGATATATATTAAAACAAGAATTCACACTGCATCTTTTTGACGTGAGAAATAAAACTTTTGCATATTAATAAATATTGATGGATATAAATACATTAAGTCATCTGTTTTTTATTGAAAGCACAGCGTTCAATAAAGTGCAGCTATTCCGCTAAATTGACAGCAAACCAACAGCCCACTTTGAGTGCTATTTGATGCTTAAATATACAATTAGGGTGAGGTTAAGGGTGTGTGTATTTGCGAGGGTAAGGAAATGATTGTGTGCAGAGGGGGGGAGGTGATTGTGGTTAATTGTTTCCCGTCGGGCAGATAGAGGAAATGAAAAGAAAAGGGTGAGGAGGAGGGGTCACGGCTAATCTCTTCCACTACTCCTTGGGGAAATGTGTGTTTTTGTGTGTGTGAGACGCTTTCAGGATCACAGTGATGCTTCACAGGCACATATTAGCACCGTGGTGTTTGATGCTTTGTAACAGCTGCATCGTTTTTATAATACACCAGTTAGTCTATTATGTGGATTTAAGTTTGAATTATCAGTTGCTCACTCGGTTATTTTTCCAGTAGATCAACATGATAGTTTCCAAAAAATAATGGCAACATTTTGTTTTTGCTTTAACTCTGCTTAAGGGCTGAAAGACTTATGATGTCTTGAAAATGTAAGTGAAATTTAAGTCACGATACGATATTATTGCAATTTCAGGCATTTTGCGATATGGTGAGTATTGCGATACAGTATATATCGCGATTTAACTGTTTAACTGCATTTTGTGTCCACAAAATTAAATTCAATCAAGAATTGTTTTGTCAAATAAGAGAAAGTTCTGAATTGGGAGGCAGCCATGTACGTAAAGAGGAGACTTGTGGGAACCCAGAGAGACTGTTTTCATTGAGATGTCTTTTCATGACGTCAGATGTCACATGACCTCATTGAAAATCACTGTAAAGCATCAAAAAATAGCCTAACTTTGCAGTGTTATTTCGACGATATCCTGACATACTTGGTGCCTATAGATTCCTTAGATCTTCTAGTTTCATATAATACCAGTATGTCCAGTATATTCCTAAAAGTGAGTCGCTACAGCCTCCAGAATGGCGGAAAAAAACTGCGGGCTGTCGGAACGCTAAATATCGATACTTGGCGGTCATGATGATATAATATTGCCACGCAAAATATGCTGTATTGATTTTTTCCCCCACCTCTAACACGTACTGCCGCTGCTCTGTTACACGGCACTACTGTCTCCTCACACGTTCTGCAATGCTGGATTGCAATGTGAATGGATACAACATTATGCTGTTGCAGAATCATTATGAATGTCCTAAGGCGAAATGACAGCAGAGCTTGTTACGGCACTTTTGCGGACACAGTTTGCAAAATGCTATAAGATACAGATGGCTGTAATCTGCCAGAAAACCAAGTAGAAAAAGTAGAAGTTGTGAACCTGAAACAAAACAAGTGGCCCTCCAACCGATGGATGATAGAAAAGTTGAGAGAAAGTTTGACTTGGTCTTTCATGTCTGAAAATATTGGACATGTTTTATGCTGTGAGGAGACTAATACAAAGTAATACATCTTGGAGGATGCCGACAGTGGAAACGACTGATTATCATATGATTTAAATGTTTGCTTCATCAGACTTTTTTTAAATCACAGTTATAGTTCACATTCTGTTTCAATGGCAATTTATCTTGGGGAAACAAGTTAAATTGGCTTTACTGAATCACTTAAGGAGTCAGACTAACTGAAATAAGGACAAAAGCTATTGCAGGAGTGTGTCTCACTAGTAGAAAAGCACTGATTGTTACATGTCTGACTGGTACAGTCTCTGGACTAGAATTATCAGAAACAGGCAAGTTGCTTGTTTGTGAGGACTGTTACTTTATGTATTACTCGGTTCTATCATTTTGGAGGACAGGGGGGTCTAATTTCTGAAATATATGATTCATGTAGTGTGTGTGTGTGTGTGTGTGTGTGTGTGTGTGGTGTGTGTGTACACACCTTGTCACCGAGAGCTGTGCAGACACATGAGTTGTAGGCATCAGTGGCTTGATCACGTCTTGTTGGAGCAGACTCCCCTCTGACCGGTAAACAAGCTAATCTGTAGTGTGTATGTGTGTGTGTGAATGCATTTTGTGGCGGGGTGTGTGAATGTAAGCATTTTTATGTGACAAGGTGTTTAAGATTCAGGGTGGGATGTCACTCATGACCGAGACAAACTGTGTCATAAGCTCAAACAGCCGTCTGCAATTTGGCCTTAAAAAGACAGAGAGGAGGAAGGTTTTCACATGCTGTCAATAGATAATTGATGAATGATCAATCACTTTTGATAATTAGACAAAAACACATGTAAACCCACAGTTAAGAAGTGCCATGTGTGACAGTATATTCTAGTAGGTGTGTTCAGTGTTGACACCTTTTCTCCACATTATTGGACACAAGTAATACTTAACCCTCTGAACCTCCAAACCAAAAGGAATGTTGTCTTGAAAATATCGCCAAAAACACAGTTTATTAAAGTTGAATGAATCGTGTGATGGAAATTATAGACATTTTATGGCATTAAATAACAATTAAAACTAAACGTATCTGAAAAAAAAACAGAACTTATAAAAAACAAAATGCATCTTTGGAGGAAATTTGATTAATACTTTGGTACTTTTGAGTTTAGTTTGGCCTATGCCCCATTGCTGTCTATATATATATATATATATATATATATATATATATCATTTTGTCTGTAAAACGTGCGAAAACTGTGACATTTTTGACACTATTATTTAAGAAATAAAAGTAAAAGCAGCAATTATTTGGCAATTATATGACAGTGTTTCAAGTGAATTCAGTTTAATTAAATGTTACTAACTTCTACTATAAAGTTAATTGTTACTATAAACAGTTTTTCGGGGCATTGCCTTTTTTTTACTCACTTCACTAGTCATTATGAGTGTTAAAGCCATACTTTGCAACCTTGACCTCAAAAATATGGAGGATTCCATGAAAAAATTAGTTTCAGAGACATCGTTTCATGTATTTTGCTTACAACAAAAATTACGAAATAATACGTAAACACTGCAACAGCATTTTTATTTTAAAGAAGTATGTATAAGAAGAATTTTGTAATCCACATGATTTATTTTGTAAGAAGCATGGGCCTCTCCTTTTAAGCTTTCAATGAGAAAGGGGAACTCCTCTTCCGTGCCTTCTTGAATGTCAACAACAATACAGTTACACTTTCCTGTGTGTAAGGTGTAACCGTATTGTGGTCTGTGTGGAAACCGGAGTGGACCGGTAGAAACGGGTAAAATTGGGAGTATTTTGACGCAGGGAGAAAACCGGGAGAGGGCAATGAAATCAGGAATCTCGTGGGAAAATCTAGAGGATTGGCAAGTATGGTAAAAGCACATAAATTTAGGTAGAAAGATGGGAAGAAAATTGTCCCAAACTTTAATTTACCTTCTTTACAAGACACCAGGGATGTTCAGTTTAGTTCAAGTTTAGTGTCACCGCTCACATCCATAGAAAGGATGCACGTGAGTGTATATGTTCGGATGTATGCATGTGCGGAAGATGTTATATTGTCTAACTGTTGTTAGAGCCTGCAGATAAGAACGGGATCCATCTCCTTAATCAGAGAATTATTATCATGGCCTCTGAGACGTTCACCGACACCCATACTGTGTGCGCGCATGTGTGTGTTTGTGCGCTTTGCTGTGTGTGTCAGTTAAATAAAGCTTGTAATTGCGCTGGCAGCTTTAGGGCTCCCCAGTGGGGACAAGGAGGGAGGGCGAGGGTCTATGTGCCCGTGTGTGTGTTTCTGTTTTACCCTTTGACGCACACACACGTCAAAGGGTGAAATAGTGGGGTGACAAGGGGCCAATTAATGTATCACGTCTGTTTTTCTCCGTTTCTGCATTGGGTTAAAGAGCAGATGAATAGGGCTGAATATGATTGTGTGCGTGTGTGTTTTCCCCTAACAATAAGTAGTGCATTAGACCGACCTATCTCTGTCCTCATCTTTGGCGTACGTGGACACACACACACTCTTAATGAAATCACAAAGCCTCCATATCATTGCTATCGCAGAAAGATATAAACCCATTAGCTTTTTCCTTTGGGCATGGACACACACACACACACTCACAAACACTCACATGCAGACACGCACAGGTTTATCATTACACGCTGTAAAGCTTTTCCAATTGTATTATCCCTCTGATGTCCTTCTCTCTGTTGTCTGTTCCAATGCCTGGGGTGGAGAGGACAGATAGGGTGTGTGTTTGCGTGGTGTGTGTGAGATGCAGAGTGAGATACAGAGTGTGTGTGTGTGTGTGTGTGTGTGTGTGTGTGTGTGTGTGTGTGTGTATTCTTTAGGAGAGGTATCTTCTCATTGACAAGCTGCAGAAAACACTTCAATATAGTACTTGCTTTTGAAAATGGATGTACAAACTTCATCATAGATGGAATCTATATGGATGGATCAATCGTTGATTGATCGAAAATGATTCATAGAAACATCAAGGGAAAATGTGTACAACAGGGAGTGAACACTGTACAGAGAAAGCTGGACCCATCATGGCGCCTCTAACTCTCTTATCTCTTGGTATTTTTCAATATAAAGCAGACCAGCTGGCCTTGTAACTGGAGGCCATTCAGAGTTTTCTGCTGTAGATTTAAATTCATCAGTCATCTTCAGGTTCCCTGTGGTTTTTACCTATATTGCTAAGGCTTCTATTGATGTGATGTTTTGATCAATGGGTAAAGAATAGGTCCTGCTACTAATATAATCCCTCCTGCTTCTGTAGATATACTTTTAATGCACTAAATGTATTTAAATTCCATTGATGGAGGAAGTATTCAGATCACTTACCTAAGTAAAAGTAATAATACCACACTGCAAAATTATTACATTACATTACAAGTAAAGTCCTGAATCCAAACTTCCTTAAGTAAAAGTACAAAAGTGTCAGCATCAAAATGTACCTAAAGTATTGAAAGTAAAATTACTTGTTATACAGAATGGCCCCCATTTGTTAAAGTAATAATACTGAGATTATTCCTTTAAGCAGTTGTCTGTTAAGTCACTGTCACCGAATGAGTTAACCCAATAATGACTGACTGGGGATTTCCACCGGGCGCGTTACAGCAGCGTCACGTCAGCTTAGCGAGCCGGTCGTATACGCGCGAGACCACGCGATAATCCTGACCATACGGGAGACCGCGAGATCCCGTGATAAACCCTAAACTCTATTTATACAGTCTATGGATAAACTGTGTGTATAAAGTAAACAACGACAACCAACAGCTTACTTTGCTTCTCTGACGTGAAAGATCTGTTGATCTGACCATCTATCCTTATAAAAACAATATGTTATGTCATAAATGATTGTATGATGTTCCACTTCAACAATCAGTCTCTTGTCGTCTGTGTCGCCGACCCTCTGAGACCCTTTGATTGATTGATTGCTGATCTGGTGCCCCGGTCATAACGTAATGTTGATGTGAAGTAGTTTTAGGCTGAATGAACTGCGTATTGTGTTTTATTTTGAAAGGGGGCGGAAGTGTTTTACGCTGATTCTGAGTCGGACTTCCTGTCTGGTGCCATCTGCTCTGTTGAGATTCACGCGATTTGGCAGCGTCTCGCGGAGAAATAGAAGTCCTACCTAATGCTCGCGTAGAGACGCTGACGTGACGCTGCTGTAACGTTAGCGGCGCGCCCGGTGGAAATGCTCTCATTGATTAGAGTGTTACCTATTTGCAACGGCGAACGCGGCGCTGATGTGACGCTGCTGTAACGCGCCCGGTGGAAATCAGGCTTGAGACTATGGGCCAGTGATGAAAGCCTTGCATTTGCGATATTATGAACTGGTTGTCTGTGATGACATTTCCAGGAAAAATGAGAAAGTGGTGAACATGTAATGACGCGTTTTCCATCATCAGTGATTGGTCAGCCAGAAAGGGTAGGTGGAGCAAACGCAACAGACGCACTCTCTTACTTATTGCACGTGAAGTGGCGTACTGTTTTTTTCCTGTCTCTGCAAGCGTTGCAAGTAATTGGTTACTTTGGCAAAACAAACAATGAAAAGATTGGTAACTATGGATCAGTTTTAACCCTCATTGGTAGTCAACCTGGATGAGCAAACAAGCGTCATGCAGCCTTGTGAACAGGAAGGAATCCGCACACCCACTACTTGATAATTGCATTTAAAAATATCTGAATATGTGACATGCCCAAAGCACTTTTACCATAGTTTACTAGACGATGAGTGAGAGCCTGGAAATGTCCATATTTTCTATTAAAATGTCCATTTCCTTTGCAACGATTCAGTCATGTAGTGGCCCATTTACTGAAATGTTTCTTTTGAAATCATATTTCAGTCAGTTGATGGAGATCTATTTAAAGACTCCAGCTGAGCTATAGACTCGTCATGGTGCCCCAATGGATGTTCCATTATGCTAGACTGACACGGGAAAACTCCATACCACATTTTATAAATGTAACTTTCATTTTCAAATATTTTGTTAAATTTGGCCCATACTGAAACAATAGCATCATGCAGTTGCTGCAGATTTGTCAGCTGCACATCAATAACGTGAATCTCCTGTTCCACCACATCTGCACAGTTGATACAAGGCAGAATGGATCCATACTTCCATGTCCAAAATCTGACCCTATCGTCCCACCAGGCCATATTTTCTTATCTTCTATTGTCCAATTTTGGAGAATTATGCCAATGGTAGCCTCAGTTTCCTGTCTTTGGTTGACAGTGTTATCTTCTGCTTATCTGCTTCATGGTTCGACATGTTGTGTCTAAATTGTAGACTGTATAAAAGAAGTGGACTACTGTTTTGAAGGAGAGTTTGGAGGATAATTTTTTGTGCCTAAACTAATGAGTTTTGGCCCCTAAACCTAACCAAACTGTGACTATGTCAAGCAGTAGGCTTGTTCCGTAGTACTGTGAATCCGCAGATATACTTACTTATTTTGAATACTCAATTTTGGCATTTTGGCTGTGGGAATCTTGGTTTTTTTTGTACCAGAAGTGACCATATTTGGACAAGAGAGTAGAGCTGTAGAGTAGTAACAGATCTGAGAGAGTGAGTGCCTGGGTGATAGCTATGATAGCAGCTTGTCAATCACAGCCTTAAAACATACCCTGCTATCTAACTCTAAATAGGACCATCATTTTTCAAATCAACATCATGCTTTACTGAAGAAGACTTGAAACTAGTGATTCAGACCATAAACCCATTAGGAAAATGTTCACTGACTTACTAAAACATGCAAGAAGTAGGGTGGCTTTCTCATAGACTTCTATACGATCAGACCTTTTAGTTGGCCATTAGAAAGAATGCAGGTTTAAGACAGTTCAGCAACTTCTGGGCCTGAAAAGTGAAGCCAATGCCAGAGTTGGAGTTGCTGCCGTGTGATTGGCTCATTAGAATTTTGTGTTAATGAACAGTTGAACTTGATAAAGTTGTGGATGAGGTCATATACAGTATATTCACACCATGTTCTATGTACAGACACACAATCCTCCATACACACAGCGGGAAACACGCACACACATCCCAGCGGTGGGTCCAGCTCCTAATGCGCTAACAAGCTCCCTTTCTCCTCCCCTCGCCTCCTCTCCTCCTCCAGTCTCCGTCAGTCTCAAGTGATCGCAGGAGTCGAACACCGCCACAATGAACTGCGCTGCGGGAGAGAGAGAGGGAGAGAAAAGGGCTGAAATAGAGAGAGAAAGGGAGAGAGAGTAAGAGCTGCAGAAGGCACGAACACATCACTCTCTCCTCTCTTTTCAGCCACACACAAGAAAATGAGTTTCTGACTCGATACAAAAGAGCCTTTTTATCAGCCCCCCTTCTCTTCTCCATCTTTCTCCTGTCTGCCTTTTACTCTGCTCTGCGTTCTCTCTTTTCTCCCTCGCAAGCCGTTGTCCCTTGTCCTCCCCTTATAATTTTCCCTCTTTCTTAGCTTTTCTCTCTCTCCGAAAGAGAGATATTTTTCTGCTAATGACTTAATAAGAGGAGCCATCTGAAATTCAATTACAGTAGATTTCATAGCGATGACTGCCATTTGGATGGAGAGATGGATGAAGGCAGAGATGTGTGAATGCAATGCAAGTCGATTTTCTTTGACCTCTCATTGGTTCCTACCTTTTGATAGTGATAATAATGATTGTATGCAGAGATGCACAACCAGATGCTTCACAAAGCAGGATGAAAATTGGGAAACAAAGTTAAGCAAACTACAGGAACACAGTAAAATAATAATGATAAGAAAAACGTGATTTTATTGAAATTGTTTCCAAGGTCAAGAATGAAATTTCTATTCCTAAAATGGATATAATAGTAAGTAGAAAAGTAAAAACAAACAACACAACATTAAAAGGGAATAGGTGTTTGTTTATCTCTGGAATTAAAGACCTTGCCAGTGTCAATGTTTTTGCCAGCAGCCATAAATGTTTGCTTTGAAAATAAAGAAGAATACATTTGTAGATGGCACGAGCAGTGATCCTTCCTAAATCACAAAGTTAATCAACAGAGAAAGTGAGCAAAAAGTTCTTAACCTAATATTTGCGAAGAGAAATGCACAAAAGTAAAATGGGTAAGCACCAAGAAGGAGACAAATGGAGAGTTCATGCATCTTTTTACAAGAAAGACTGAATATACACTCATCAGGAACTTTATTCTTTATTAGGTACACTTTCAACTGCTAGTTAAAGCAAACATCTAATCTGAGGATATGGTGAGGACAAGCTGCTGAAGTTCAAAGAGAGCATCAGAATGAGGAAGAAAGGTGATTTAAGTGACTTTGAACGTGGCATGGCTGTTGGTCTGAGTATTTCACAAACAGCTGATCTAACAATCATCTCTAGGGTTTACAGAGAATGGTCCGAAAAAGAGAAAATATCCACTGAGCCAAAATGTCTTGTTGATGCCAGAGGTCAGAGGAGAACGGCCAGACTGGTTCGAGATGATAGAAAGGCAACAGATAACCTTCTCGTTAAAACTAGTGTATGCAGAAAACATCTCAGAACACACAAAACGTCCAACCTTGAAGCAGATGGGCTACAGCAGCAGAAGAACATACCGCCACATATTTCATCATTGAAAATAAATTAAAGTAGTGTCCTTGGCATGGACAGTGAACAGCATGCATAGCACGAGGATCCTGAAACGGAAGGAGCTAAATGGAACCAAGCCATCATTGATCTTGCCCTTTACAGCTGTGCTTACCTGTGAAAATGTCTTCTGTAAAAAAGGAGTATTAGTATTAGAGTTTGGTGACATTGTGTAAGTCCCAGCAGAGGGAAAACACCTTTAATTATACAAATATGAAGGCGAAATGACTGCTCTTGTTAATGTTTTGCATCTAGAGTGCTTCCATCTCTGTCCTGATGTTGCCCCCTTGTCAGTGGGGAGCTGGTGTTTGTGACACATGCAGAAAGCCACGCTGAGAGGCTGAAAGATAGAGAGAGGCAGACCGGAGGAAGAGTGAAGAAAAGTAAAGTGACGTTCCTGTCGTTTATCTCAGCAGTGGAACCATGCCTGTGTATTTATTTCTCCCTCTTCTTTTTGTTCTCTTACACTTCTTTCTTTCCTTCCTTTAAACCATTTCCCCTTCTTAGAAATTACAAAACAGTAACCTTTTATAAGGCCGGTTATTTCTAAAAAAAACAACACATTTTTATTTCCTGAGCTGCTGCTTCAGACGACCACACATTATTCAAACACAATATATAACGATAATTATGTGTTGTTTGCAGGAATATATAACAGTTTAGGCTCTTAATTGCATTACAGCCGCACATCTGTACTCCTCACACACACACGTATTCATTCACCACAAAGGGGAAGTGCGATGCAGGGGAGCAGGAAGCAGGAAAAGGCAAACGGCAAGATCACATAGAGACCGGAGTGTGAGAGACACTGGCTTGACGCTCTGTGTGTGACGGCTGCTCTTCTCTCAGCTCTCTCCGGGAGACACACACACACTCTCCCACACACACATCACGTTGTTACTTAAATATCCTCCTTCCCCTGTCTCACCCGCTGTCCTCCCCTTTCACCTCCACTGTGACTTGCTGTAGGATTCTCACCCTTCTTCTTCCTCTTCACCCCTTGCTACTTCCTCACTCTTCCTCCCTCTGCATCTCGCTTTCTTTGCACCTCCAGCCTCTATCCCTCCCTCTCTCCCACCTCTCTGATTACTTCTCCCTCTTTATTTCTTTGCCTTTGTCAGCATGAGTTAAGCGAGCAGTTTTGAAACAAGAAGTGGTATTATTAGATTTTGAAGTTCCTGTGAAATCAAGTATTCATTAAAATGTTTGAGAAACTGCCAAAGTTTATTTAAGTTTCTCCTCTGCTTTGCCAACGTTTTCCACTCGTTCCCTCCATCTCTAGCCTCCTCCTCCTCTTTTTTTAATTCTGCCAGCGCAGTCTGTCCCTCCACTTTAAAGGAGCCATATTGTTGTTATTATCATTGTCTCTAACTGGATCAGTTACCATTAGACCTGAATCTTTCTCCTTCTGAGGCCCATAGACCAGCTCACTAACCCAATAGAAAACCCGTGGGAGCTATTACAGATGGCTGACCCATTCACAACACACGCACACACACACACACACACACACACACACACACACACACACACACACACACACACACACACACACACACACACACACACACACAAGGTACAAACACACAGATTTCATTCTGAAGATTCATCGGCCTAATCCCATCACACACTCAAACAGGGACACATGCACTTACACACATTGCGCCTGTTCACAACCACTCTTATCAAATACACACACACACACACACACACTCTGCTCTCATTGAAGATCCTCTGTTATTGGAGCTCACTGAGCAAATGGTAATACTATTTGGAGATGATGGGACTCTGTGTGCGTGTGTGTGTGTGTGTGTGTGTCCAAGAGACTATAAAGGCTGCATATGGCTGTCATTATGGCTGGATGTATGACTAGGACTAAGGAAGAGAGGGTAAATGTCATTCTATCAATGAGGTTATCTCTAATAGATGGACAGTTGAAGTCCTGGTTTCCATTTACTCCACTCTCTGCTGTATCCCTGCACCTCGCTTTTTGAATTCATTGCTGAAGGCTGTAATAGCAGGTGATAAAAGGGCTTTGGGTTTTTTTTCTTTTTTTCTGACCACAGCATTGTCAGTAAACTCACATTGTAAACTATTGAAAATAAGAGATGTGGACTTAACTGGCTGTCTTGCAAACAGTGTTTTTAGCTATAAAAAAAATCAGCTTACTCATTATTTTTAATTTTTAGTAATTTTCTTTAATTAACTCTTATCTTTTTCTGTTTTCTTGTTTTGTTTCTCGTCCTTTCTTCAGTTTTATTTCTACTTTATTTTACTGCTCTATCCTAGTAAATTGTTCTATTTATTTTGTTTTATAGTTTTTATTTTATTTATAGACTAAGTAAACCTGCAACACTTACTGGGGGTCCTCCATTTTTTTTTAGATGCACAACACAAGAGACAGACCGCTTAAAGTAATTAAAGATTGAATATAAACTTTCGTTTTTATATATGCAGAATAATGATGGTTTTCTTAAAGGATCACTTCAGTGACTAGTCTCCATAAAGTTTGGGGTCTTTGAGATGCAGATTAAAAAACTATGGCCAAAATCTGTGCAGCAGAGGCCCAGATATCATAACTTTTCGTACTTAGTATGGGTCACGCTCCCAGAACACTGGATCCTACATTTCCCATAATGCATCTGTGTAGTCTTTCTTCAAACCCTCACAATCTGATAAACACAAGGGTTTTAAACTCCACAAACTGAGATAACCTTGATGACATCATCATAGTTATTTTGTCCCCTGCAGAGCCTTTGAAGATTTTAGGTCTATATTCTGCCAAATTCTGTCCTCATCTTTTTGCTCCTGTCATGTTCTGTCGGTATCTGGTTCTCTTTTCGTTTGTTTGACCTTGACCTTTGGTGACCTCAGCTATGAGGAACGAGCACGATACCTAGAAACCATCGTACAGCACCACCAGGAGCCCACCACGTTCGAGGATTACGCAGCACGAGTCTACAGTCCTGCACCCTGCACACACCTGCCCTCAGACACAGGTAAGACACAACCTCCTGCTCTGTGAAACATCCAGTAACCAGGACAGATGTTATTCCACAACAACAGCTGTCAATCAAAACCTATCTGTGGCAGCTCTGACAGAACTAATGTAACATTAAAACTGATTTTTAACCAGTCAGAGGCCAAATCTAGACACGAGTTTCTTGCTTTTTCTCTTACCAAAAATCTACCTATTTCAGTGGTGGAAAAAGTATTCAGATCCCTTACTTTAAGTAAAAGTATTGATACCACACTAAAATTTCTCCATGAAAAGTAAAAGTCCTGCATTCAAAACTTACTTGAGTAAAAGTACAAAAATATCAGCATCAAAATGTACTTAAAGTATCAAATGTTGAAGTAATATGTTGTTTGGATTAGTATTGGTGCATTTATGTAAGCAGTGTTTTAATTTTCCCCAGGTAGGACTCATTTTTAACTACCAAATATACTGTTATGAGGTTTAATTTAAAAAGAGAATGTAGAATCACTTTCCGTTTATATTGTTTTTGTCTGAAATCTCGACCTGCAAAGTAACTAAAGCTGTCAGCTACATGTAGTAGAGTAAGAAGAACAATGTTCAAAATTTAGTCGAATAAAAGTATAAAGTTACATAAAATGGAAGAACTCAAATGAAGTAAAGTAGAGTGCACCATTATATACACAGCCCGGCCACTTCATTAGGTACACCAATCTAAACTACTTCAAACTACAACCTCCCTAATGAAGATATAGTTAAATTAATAACGCTCCGACAGTGCCAATCAAAACTGAATATTAGTATTATTGTTAAAGGCTGAATTTATAAATAGAGATGTTGTATTGGATTACATTAGATGATAAAATGTAACCTAAAGAAGTGGATAGTCAGTGTATTTGCTTACATCGATGAATTCTCCAATGACTTCTCTAAATACATTTTTCCTGGTTCAGTGAACTTTACCGTTTTTGCTTCCTTAATACTGGATTGTAAACTACCAACCGTCCAGGATCTCCCTCTTTGCGACACACACACACACACACACACACTGGCAGCTCACAGTCTGATTCACAGTCTTGTATCTGATGAGTTCTGTTTCGTGTCCAAAGCTGTGCTCAGCCTTCTTCTGTTTCCAGAGCGTCTCTGAGGAATTAGCTGACATCTGATCAGCTGTAGAGCTGCCAGACGTGCACATGGGAGTTATATTCTAATGTACGACACTCAGATGTATCCTGTTCAGTTTATTAGACAGATACTGATCAGTTTCTTCTCTAATCTGTCTGCTTAAGTGTGATTTAAAATAGGGTACTGTCCGTTGACTCACACATAATCTAATTATTTAACGGGCCAGTTTTTCACAATAACTTAATTCTGCAGCGATGCCACACATTGTCTTGTAGTGATACAGTGACATGATGGTTTGCTTTGTTTATTAGTGGTCAAACAGAGGCGGGACTGTGAGTGTTTGTCTCAATATGTGTATAATTGATCACTGTTGTTTTTCTTGGCCAGCTGCTCTTCATCTCACCGGCTATTGAATCCAAAAAATATTAATAATTGTACCATAATAATCAACCTGCTTTGAGGCTGAATAACATTTAACACAACCTGGGATAACGCTAATATTTTCCTCCCAAATGTTAATTTAGAATATTGTCAGATATAGTATGTTGCTCTTTATTGGGTTGTCAGTGTGTTGTTCAGCCCCAAGCGTCATTTCAGAACACAGGATCAAAATGTCAGTCATATAATGAAATATTAGGGCTTTTCAAATGCTGATGCTGATGAATGCTAGTTCTATTTTGTCCAAAGTTGAGAATTCAGAATGTGGTTTTGACAAAATCTGAACAACATAATAATCCTGTGTTCTGAAATCAAACATCTCCCTCTCCTCATATTAACTTGCAGGTTCCCCTCCCTTAACAACACAATGATCAAACATTCTTCTCTCTTTCTGTTTTTTTTTTTTATTTCACCGATTTTGTTTATTTATTATTTTCTATATTATTTTATTTATTTTTCTATATATTTTTTTTTATTTTCCTTTTTTTCATGTTATTTTTTATCTATTTTTCTTCTCTTTTTTTTCTTTTCTTTTGTTCCCCCCCTCCTTTAGATCGTATTGTCTCACTTGCCTATAGCTAAAAGGTAAGCCTGGTCACATGATTGACTCGCCCCGTTCTGATTGGCTCTTCCTACTGACATTCCAGCCTAACCTTTCTCTCCTCTGATTCCTCCGCCACACAGTGTTTTCTCAGTTGTTCTGTCTGTTTTCTCCTCTGTGTTTTACCACAGTTTAAGCAGGTCTGCATGTGTTTATATAGTTGCATACTATTTAAAAGGAAGTGTCATTTTCAGTACATCTGTGGGTGTCGTTTGGTATGTTAGTCCCATCCTTCTCCCACTTAGTTGACATTGTAGGTTCGTTTTTAAACTATTCTTACGTACATTTTAAGATCAAGTCTGTTGAACAAATGATTCATGTGTGAGACTGTCGTTTACAGTCCAGATAGAATCTACAAAAATATTCAGGGTTCGTACGGGTGCAATCTGACTATATCCATCTATAGACTATAGATAACCACATGTTCAATGTAAAACATAATGAGTAGCCTATCTGAAATGAAGACCGTTCCTCCTGAAAGTGTAATACCATCGCTGTTGGTATGGTTAGGTGAAATCTCCCCCTTTTAGTATGTAGGTACCCATCTAAAACATGCAATTTACAGCAGGTGTAAAATACTGGAAAAGCTTGAAAATTGACCTTGAAAATCCCTGAAAAATGCTTGAATTTGACCACTGCTAAAGTGTACAAACCCTGGATAGTTTTTGTAGGTTTTTTAGTCACAGAGTAGACGACATTTCAGGTAATCTCTATCAACAGATTTTTTTTAAATGATCAGCTATGAAAATCATCGTAAGACAGTGGCTGATGCGCTCTGAGATTACATTTCAGCCAATGCATTATGCATCTTTTGCACTCTGCACAGACTGTTTACCTGCAGTCAACCAAAGCCCTGCTCAGACCTGTCTGCTCAATACTGCTGGGACTTTAAAGGTATAGCTCGCATTATAGAAAATGTGTATTAGTAACGTTTCCATCAACTGGTTTAGAGCGAATAAACAAAGCTGCATAAACGTAGAAGATGGCAGTGTAATGTGTCGCTGCAGGCTAATCTGTCAGTAAACAGAAGAAGAGGAGATTGGGCGAGAAAGAGGAGAGAAAAACAATAAAAAAAAGGTTGCTCATCAGAAATCTTTGGCCACCCACAAGTGAAAATGGAGAGAAGTCTTCTGGAATTGGATTCAGTTGGGCAACTTATTATTGTTCTTTCATATCAGCTCAGAAACAGCTGATTAGTCATGTGAGTTACATTTTCGCTACTTCTGAACTTATTTGGAAAAAGCGTTTCCATCTCTCGTTTAGCACAGTAACTGTTTTTCAAAAAAGACAAAAACCACCTCAAGCAAATAAAAACTTCTATGCGCCATCTAAAGTTTTGTCGAATTTTGCCGTTTCTATCAAGCTCATCTGTGATAGCGCGTAAAGCATATTAGTGCGCTTATGGGTAAGAACATGGAAGCTCTTCGGTTGAGAAAAAGTATTGATGTACCCTCCGATCAAAAAATCCGAACTATCCCTTTAAGCAGAAACTTTTAATACAAAAATCTTGTCCCACTGCCTTCACATTTTGCATTCATATGTGTTTATAGAGATAGATTGTAGCTAACCCTGTCTGTCTGCAGCGCACAGACCTTTTTTTGAAATCTGGAAACATGATGAGATTCAGCTGGAGTGCCTTTCAGGAACCCCTACAGCTTATTGAACACTATGTGTGAAACAAATCTTTTCCATACCAAACTACACTGAGTGGCCTGATGAAAGTGACATGTCCTTTATATAACAACAGTGTGACATTTCTGCTCTGCTGTCTGTTCACTCACTCAGTAATTTTCCTGTTTGTTCTGTTAACCTGCGATGTCACACTGACCTGGTGAAACTTCTCTCTAACCTTTTGTATGCTCCTCTTTTCCTGATATGATGTAGCACCACACACACACACACACACACACACACACACACACACCTACCTATGTGTAACTTTAAACTAACATTACATTTTTATTTCTTCTTCCGTTTGTAATGTTGCATTTGGAATAGTGGTGGGGATGAGCACAATGAAGTATACACAAATTAAAATATTAACTGTATCATCATATAAGTATACTTGATCTATGTGTGGTTGTGTTTATGTATTTTCATTCTGTGAGTGTTTTTTCTTTTTATATGTGGTAACCTCTTATTCTTTTCTTTATTCATGTTTTCCTTATTTTTTCTTTTCTCTGACCATCCCTCCTTTACTCTTCTAAACTGCTCCTTCGTCCTCTCTCACTCCTGTGGATAAAATTTTCTTCCTTTGTCCTATATTTGATCTCTGTCTTATTATTTCCTGTATCCTCCTTGCTTCCATCTTTTCTCTTCTTTCTGTTACTGGACCTCCTCTCCCCTCCTCTTCCTGTCCTGTCTTGACCCTCCTCCTCCTCCTCCTCCTCCTCCTCCTCCTCCTCCTCCTCGGCTCTAGAGGAGCATAGTGTAATGTATATGATGGTCCCTAAGCCAGTAGACAGCTTTAACCTGCTCAGGGTGAAGGGGAAGGGTCTGACCCAGAAGGTCCTTCATGCTAGCTGTGAATGGTATGCTTTATAGATAGAAAATCACTTTAGGTCTTTTACCTTATGTTCTTTAACTTTAGACCCAGAGATTTTTCTTTGTCTAGTGTAGTTTTCTCGTCTAGCTTCCCAGTAGCTCATGTGGAAATTACTCCAAATTAAATATCACACTTAACTCTCTAAACCTTAAGCAGTTCCACAGCATTTTTTTTACCTTTTACTCTTTGCGTTTTTGATTTTCACTGCAATATTTAAGTCCTGCACCTCTATTGAAACAGCACAATTATGGCTAGAATAGAAAGAACTCAAACATGTCTTTTGTGCAGTATAACACAGTTATAATATATAATAAATTAAAATTAAAATAATAGCAATATTCTGCTAAATATTATTATATTTAATAAAAATAAAAACAAAAAACACTTTATACATGTTTTAACATTCTTGTTTATCATTTTCCAAGTGTTACCAATGTTAGAAAAGTGGGGGCTGTTTCACCTAATTTTTGTCACATGACTGCTGGTCTCATTCGTAGCTCCCCAGTTGCGATGAGGAGCGCAGATTTTAATGTTTTTACACCATCTGGTAAGTGTTAACCGTTTATTTTTTAGCAAAAGTTTTTTTTTTCAAAACTTTGTTTATTGTTTTCGTGAATAAACATAAAAAATACGGAACACATAGAACGTTAGCCACTCCCCAACAAAATAAGTAGATGAATGGCAAGAAGGTAACATAAATAAATACAATCAATGTCAATCAGAAAATTCAGTGCAGTAAACATATCCAATTCCACTGTATTGGTGACTACTTAGTTATCAATAAAGCCATTTTTAAATGAGAAATAAAGTGATAATAATAGAAATACAATAAAATAAAAAAATAGAATGAAAAAAAATAAACAAATTAAAAAGAAATGTACGTAATATATATTCGTATTTAGGAGAAACTGTCAGAGCAGGATAAATGCACCATTATACTCAGATCAATTAAATGGTGTCATTTTGACAGTTTCTTGTCAAAGTGAGCAGCTCTTGACTAACTTGTAGCTCATAAAAACAGTCAGACATGTGTGGCCTTAAAAACAATATGTGATGCAGAATAACATTATCACAAAACATTTCATCCTGATTATTTAACACTATTTAAAAAGTAATAGTCTCCCTCTGTTAGTCAGTGATCATCACCACTACAGGGTGCACAGTAACTTAAATCCACATGGAGCTTCTTTTCCACTAAATTGCTGAACAGACACCAAAGAGTCAAATTAGCTGATATTCAAAGTGCAGATAGAAATCCAAACTTGCTAAATATAAATATAAATGAAAACTATGCTTGACAGGTTTTTTAAGTGTAGATTTCAGTTGCACATAACGTCTCAGAGGCAATAAAAGTTCTTCAAACTGAAAATCAGGATGTAAGCGGGTCAGGTGGATTTAAAATAAACCCTGTATAGAACACAATTGGAGCTTGTTTTGTTTCTAGTCTGTCTATCTCTTGTCCTCTGTCTGTCTGTCTGTCTGTCTGTCTGTCTGTCTGTCTGTCTGTCTGTCTGTCTGTCTGTCTGTGTGGCTGTAGGACTTTTACAGTCCGGCTCAGTAGAACATCATGGGGGGGTGATGTAATTTTTTTATTGTCCCTTCTTCCTTTTCACTCTCTTATTTGCCTCCTCCCTCCTCTCTTTTATCCCTCCCTCCCCCATCAATCCATCCTCCATCTCCTCCTCCTCCTCCTCCTCCTCCTCAGGCTCCTGCCTCGAGATTCTTCGGGGAGAAAGTCCGGCACTTGGGGAGGCCGGGAGCGATTCGGCGTCCCCCATGTCTCCTCGGACTAGCAAAAGCCGCATGTCGATGAAGCTGCGGCGCTCCTCCGGATCGGCCAATAAGACTTAAGCTGTCTAGATTACACAGCCAAGTCCAAATTCTTGAGACACTTCGTCCATGAAAGATTGGGTCTCTAATTGTGCTTAAAAGTCCAAGAAATTAAACATAACACATATTAAAATCGTTAGAAAAACAGGTCAGTAGAATTTGACTTCATCGCACACTTGTATTCTTGAAAAAACACACTTGATAGTATTCTGCAGACTTTTTACACTGTAACTTTATTTTGAAATTGCCTACAGCTGCTGAATATATCCTCGGCTCAGTTGCACCAGTGTTGCTGCAGCATGCTGATGTTTGCCACAGTAGAAAGCGCTGCAGCCTGAGCAGTGCAGTATTAGTCTATAATAATCTGTGCCATGATATAGAAAAAATGCACAAACTCCAGTGTAACCGGAGCTGCAAAGAGCTTAAATGTGCCACATATTCGACATTGTTCTTTTTGGAGATCAAACTGCAGAACAAAGAGGTTTCGAGGGCGAATCTGTATATTTGTACTATAGCCAGTCTGTGTATGTGTGTGTACAGACAGAGTCACAAGTTTTGATATATAAAAAAGAATGAATTGAGAATGATTGCACCTGCAGTGTTGCATGGAGGAAGAAAGATAAAATATATTTTTGTTCTCGGCCTATAAAGATACAGACAGGGTCAGTTTCTATTCAGCCCTCATAAAAATGTAAATAGAAACTCTTTCATTTGCTAAGAATAAAGCTTATGTCACAGATGCGGCATGCCAAAAATAATCTTAGTTTAAATCCAGAAAAAAAATCCCCTCTTTGAATATATGGGACTGAGAGCTGAAGCAATGAGAGAACCAGTGTTACAATCAGTGTAATAATCAGTGTAATGATGGAGGGATTATTTGTCTTTCCTAAAGGAGAGAAAAAGCGCTTTCTAGGAAATTATCAAAGAGGAAGCACTTGTTAAATACATGTTTTGTGCTCATGCTGTAAAATGTGGACAAGCACTGAAGTTCATTGCATAAATGTTCATTTTTTTATTTTTTAAAGTTACTGTTTTTGACCCGAACAAGAATGTTGCTGTATTTTTAGTGTCACTTTGTCATCTGATGCAATGGAACCACAGCTTTTCTTTTTGTTCCTTTATATATATATATTCTGTATATCTATATATGTATGAGTATAAATATATATATATAGTAGATATATAATATCTGTAAGGATGTGTACAGTGTGAGGAGGCCTGTTGTGTAAATACTGTTAGTTACGTGAGAAAAGCTGCCAAAGCCAAACTTTTAATGGGTTGACACTACAACATTTTATGCTTCAATTTTTTTTTCTTCCTTGTCATAACCGGTTTGCACTTGATTCTCTGTGGATTTAAAGTTAATTTAACTTTAGCTCAAGTACTCTTCTGTACTGTTGATGTGTAACCTTGGTACCACATCTGAACAATAGGGGAGTTTCAGGTCGTCTGTTTCCACATTTTTCATTGTTTGACTTATTGCTGAATGAGTCTAGTTGTGGACTGTTGGTAATTAATTTCACCAATTTCGCGGTGATAAAAGGAGGAAAAACAAAGTGTATAAAGGAAAAGATGCTGTAGAACCAAGGCCAAAGAGGGGCGGAGAGGAACGAGATGTCAACTTAAAAAGACTTGGATATGAATTCTTTTCTTATAGCTATTATAGTAAGACTCATCCCCTGTTCCAGCTCTGGATGAGGGGATACGCGTGTAATCAAGAAAATATAACACTACCATTCATGTATTTAACCTCCTCATTTCTGCTAAGCTCTACAACTGACAAGGTTTCAAATTGGCTTACATGCACTTCATGTTTTTTCTTTATAAATGTCACAGCTGTGGTTCACCCTGAGCATTTATTTTACATGATTTGTCTTCATTATAAATGTTTTTTCTATGGTAAGAAAGAAATCTGATCTGTATTTTAAAATGTAGATCTGAGTCAAAGATTTTGCCTTTGGAGTGTTCACAACTGTATTTTCTGTTACTGTTTTATCTTTATTTTAGCCATAGATTCTCTGTAGAGAGGAAAGGGATTGTTTTTTTTTTGTTTTTTTTACCCCTCCATTGGGGTTGAAATCGTTGTAAAATTAGGTCAAATTGTGTTACTTTATGTGTGAAGTCCGCTGAGATTTGAGTTGTCCCTTTAAATTATTTGCTGTTACAGTTGTTATTATTATTATTATGGCTGAGGTTGAAGCACCATTGATTGGTTGTGGTCCAGTAGCCCTGTTGCACTCTGGGACGGATCTGTACATGCTCTATGTCGACTGCAGCTCATTAGCTTCCTGTAAACACAACCTTAACCTGTTCAGACTACATCCTTAATAAAAAAAAGATGGGGCATTTCAGATTTGTTTTACAGATTCTACTGCTCACTCTTTGGAATACTGATTAGCAGCAACCAAAACATATAGAAAACCTAAGTTACCAAAAGCCTTTCAGCATTCATAAAAATAATTCATATTTACTTCCCCCGAGGACTTTCTGGATATTTTTTCGACTTCTGTGCCTGTGTCGACGGATGCTCTGAACAATGAGGGCTGTGATGGATACGGGTCCAGCTGCTGTCCAGATGTTAGTTTGCAGACAAAGCTGATGTTTGTAACTACTGACTGTACATACTGCATGACACCAGTTCACTACTACCTGCATGTGTTGATCATGTAACAGCTGTATCCCAACACACACACACACATACGCACACACACATATACACTCCTCAAACTATGTTACTGTCAGACCTGTATGTAAACGTGTACTACTAATGTCTCTTTTGGACACAGAGAGCGTGAATGTGCGATGATGGAATTTGACAATAAATGATTCGTACCACTTGACTGCTGCATCCATTCATATGTGTGTGTATGTGTGTGTGTGTATAAACATGGCAGGACTCTTCATTGAACATCCTGTCTTAACATTTATTGACAATAATTTAGAATAAATTTCACATTCAAACATATCAAAATAGTACTGTATAGGCTTCATAGAACCACAATTACATTTGAGCATCATGAAGGCAAATATTTCAACAGTTATATATAATCAATAAAGACGAAAGACTTTTATTTTGTAACGAGCTGTACTAACATTAAATGTTCCATTTCTGTATGAAAATATTTTTTAGCTATAGAGAAGCTAACTGGCACATTTACTATATAAAAGGCATATTATGGTCTATCTGATTATTTTTTATTTTTCACTGTACATGAAATAGAGTTAGGACATTGATTCTGTCTCCAGTTCTTGGGGGGAGGGGGGTAAGAAAGGTCCCTTTCTAAATGGGATTACAGGTCAGTAGTAATGTAACACACTCAGCTCCTCCTGAGCTACAAGATAATCCGATTACTTTGCCACAGAAGTATGTTGACCATGAGTTTAAATGTCTGCTACATGTAGAGAGGCATGTGCCAATCTTTGCTTCTAGTGTAAAATTACCAACCTCTTTGTTATAATAAGTCATAATTAAAATGCCCTTTCTGTCCGTCCCGTTCTCTTAGTCTTAAAGTTGAATTGCTGAGATAAAATGTTAAATAATTTAGAGATTGTAGCCTGAAATATGAGGAGATGGCAGCCAGAACTTATAAGGAAAAATATTCTCTATATATATGAGAATAGAAATATAGAAACAATGTCTCACTTATGATTGTGTTACTGTAACAAAAAATGTTTTACTGTGGGTTATTTTAATTTACTTCCCATTTAAAATTCCTATCATAACACTATTTTAGCTCTTTCTGTAGGTTGTTCATTTAGTTTCAGTACCATGGACAGTTCTTTTACTGTCACAAAAAAAGTTTGTTAATACTTGCTTTTGACTTCGTGACCATTGATAGTTTCAGTACATCATTCTGTTATTCTGTATAATCCTCAGATGGACCTTTGTGAAAAAAGTCAAGATGCTTACTGACCTTTAAACAAAAGGCACAGTGACTGTAACACACAGTGAAAAACAAACCCAAATTCCCAATTTACAACAGAACCATCACTGAAATAAACTTCAAAGTTAATCAAAACAACAAACAGCCAGTTTGTTTGTTTGTTTGAGTGTCTGTGTTACGGTCTCACGGTCATCTGCAGCAGCATCACCTGCTGCCGGTGCTCGGTTGGGTGAGATTTGTTGATGTGCCTCGCGAGCCCCGGCGAGCTGAAGAAAGTGGACGGACAGTGCTTGCAGGTGAAGATCTGCTGCTGCTGCTGCTCGTTCTCCCCGGTGCCGCTCTCGTCTGCTCCCTGCGCGTGGAACACGTCCGGTCTGAGTCCTCCTCCACCTCCCAAAGTTCCCGCCAGTAGTTCGTCCCTCATGGCGTGCCACAGACGGTGCTTGTCCCTGATTTCAACCGACGGGAAGCGCGCGCCGCACAGGTGACACAGAAACACCTGGCTCTGGCCGCCGCCACTGGCCTCGCGCCCGTAAGATGATGGAGGCGGAGAAGCTCGCGTTGTCATCTCGTGGGCAGCCAGGTGTTTCTTCAGGTACGCCTGTCTGCGGAATTTCTTCCCACAGTACCGACACTCGTACACCTCCTCCTCCGGTAGGGACTGGACGAACGGTAACGGAGGGTGCGGGAGCGACGGGCGCTGCTGCTGCTCGTCCGGGTTTCCGTTCAGCAGAAGGAGGCTTGAGGGCGGACTGTCCGCCGCTCGCACCTGCTGCTGCAGGTCCAGACAGCTCTCCGTTACCGGGCTCCGGTAGTGGAGCGGGGAGTCATAGTGAGGAGGCGCGAGGCTGTCGCTGTCAGCGCTGTCCCGGGTCCGCGCGTGGAGCAGCAGCAGGGACGACTCGCGTCTGACTCGGGAGCTGTCCAGCGCCCCGTGGTGCTGATTAGAGTTCACGCGCAGCAGCTCGTTTTCCTTTCCCTCCATCTCCATCACCGGCTGCCTCTCGTGCTGAAGGAGCCCCCGCGCCTCTTTGAGCGGCTGGCTCTTGCCCGTCTGAGTGTCTCCCAGCTGGTTGTTCACTGGACGCGGTTTGTGCCAGCGGCGGTGGGACGCCAGGTTGGCGGGACAGCTGAAGACTTTGTCGCACTCGGGGCACCGGTACTCCACGCGCACTATGCGGGAGCACTTGTGCTGCGCGAGGGAGAAGGGGTCTGGGTACTCCTCCTTGCAGAGCTGGCAGATGAACTCTCCCAGCGGCTGGTTACCGGACGACTTCTCGCGCTCCCTCCGCAGCTCGGGACTCTCCTTTTTGATCCGCAGACCCAGAACCGGAGAGGTCGTGACCTCATCCTCGAAGTTCAGCTTTCGGTTCACTTTGGGTTTTTTCGGCGGGTTGCTGCTCGCGGGCTGTTTGTTGTGTTTGCTGCCGTTTAAACGCTGCTCGTGCTCCAGGAACGAGCGTTTCCTCGCGGAGTGATGCTGCTCCTGGTTCATCAGGTGTGTCAGCGGAGGGAACAGGTGCACGTGGCCCATGCTGGGCTCGTATTTGTCGCCGCCGTGTCCGTACGGTGTCGCGTGGCGGCTGCTGCTCGCAAGGAGCCTCTCGATAGAGGCGGACACCGAGGTCGGCGTGGAGCTCACGAGGTACGGCAGCGCCGGTAACTCCGCCACGGGGGGTGATGTCAGGCACTTGCCGGGGAACAACAGCTGCTTATCTCCTTCCTCGTGGTGCTCCAGGAGTCTCGTGCCGACCGGTTTAACCGGGCTGCAAGACTCTGTTAGCGTCAAGTCGCGTGGGGGCAAAGGAGGAGGAGGCGGAAAGAAGCAGGAGAAATCACTGTCGGGAGTCAAAACGTCCACTTCGCTCACCTGCTCCTCGGTCTCCGGTAACTGCGCGCGACGGTCCGCCTCCGCCTCCAGCGCGGACTCCACGTGCGGGCTCCAAGCCTCTCTGACACCGGCGGAGTCCTCACGGGACACCGGGAGCAGTCCGTCAAACGGGGACACATTCAACACCTCGCTGTCCTTCACAGCCTCCGGTTGTGTCCCCTCGGCGCTGCTGTCCCTGTCACCGTAAACTGTCACCGGGTTACTGCTGTTTCGTGGCCGGTATGACGCCGAACATCGCCGGTTCCTCTTCACCAAGAATCCTCGAGGCATGGTGATGGTGACGATGATGCCACCAGGCGGAAAGAAACAACAACTCCTGACTAGAGCCCACTTTCATGTAAAGCTTTGAAGTGCCGGCGAGAGAGCGAGAGAGAGAGAGAGAGAGAAAGAGAGAGAGAGAGAGAGAAAGAGAGAGCGAGAGAGAGAGAGAAAGAGAGAGCGAGAGAGAGAGAGAGAGAGAGAGAGAGAGAGAGGCGCGCGCAGGTGTGATGAGAGCACGAGAGAGAGAGAGCGAGGTGTGTGCGTTTGTTTTTATCCACCAGTCTCTCTTTCTCTCACACACAACAGTTTTTTAAACAGTGTTTGCGTATAAAACAGAGGCGGAAAAGTACTAAAACCACACTGCGAAATTACTGCACTACAAGTAAAAGTCCTGCATTGAAAGCTTACTTAAGAAAAAAAAAAAAGTATCAGCATCAAAATATACTTAAAGTATCAAAAAGTATCAAAAGTACTCACTATACAGAATGGCCCCACTCAGATTGTCATAAAGTCTAAAGTTGTTGTCTAAATGTGGTGGAGTAAGAAGTTTTAAGTTACATAAAATGGAAATACTCAAGTTAAGTACAGTATTTGAGTGAATGTACTTGTTACATTCCACCACTGCTTAACACACTTGAAAGATTTTTTTGTTTAAGACCAGTACCCTCAGAGTCATAGGCCTAATATGTCTGAACATGAATGTTAATATGCTTAAGTTTTCAATTGTTTTTTGTTTTGTTGTGGACTTATATATCCTGGAATATACAGTTGGTGGCTGAGTGGATACATAATACAAACTATGAACTATATTTCATGTATATTTTTATGTGACCATTGTCATTGTTTTCTCTGATTCATCTTCTGTCACATGCCTTTTTAATTTCTCTATTTTCTATAATGAAATAAGAGTGTTCTCATCTTACCTTAGGGGTAGCCTAAACAGCAAAATTTACATTATTGTTACATCAAAATATTGGATTATTATTTCTTACAGTAATTATAATTATTGAGTTGCTCTAATCATTGGAATTGCTCTTTTATTACTGTAATTTAGCAGTGGTTTTATCAGCTATTTTGCTTGATGTGGTGTGTAATAACATTCCTGTTGTTCCCACGTTATTGCGCTTCTGCTTCTTATTTCTAAGAGCTGGTCCCCCTGACATCTGTAAGACAACCTGATCAGATTTGTGTGTTGGAGTCACTGTGTAATTAGAAACAGCTCCCGTGGGGACTTAGATACAGATCATATCTTTATAAGCTACTGATGACCGTCTCTGTCCTGCTCAAGTGCCTCATTATCTGTGTCTTTGTTGGTTCTGGTGGTGGGAATACCTCGGGCACAGATTTCCCTCTGCGTGTGTGTGTTTGCGCGTGCTCTTGCGCGATCTCGATGGTGCGTATTTGTGTGTGTTGGGACTATTCACACCCGTCCTCCCACTAGAAGCTGCTCTGGCTGATAAGAGATCGGAGGGAGATTCATCTATCCACCCATCCAACCAACCAACCATCCCTCCATCCATCCTCTCCCCCCCGGGCTTGGCCGGCCCCTCTGCCCGGGCCAGGCGCTCTATAGCTCGGCCAGTGGGCTCAGGCCAGCCGGCGTCGCTCCCTGGAAATCAATCAAGGAGAATGAGCGTGAGAACGAGCTTGAGGGTCGGGCTGCTGGCTTTACGAGGGCCGTCTGGGGAATAGAAATGATAATGGGTGGAGAGTCCAACAATAAAAACTAATTAAGCATCAAGCTTCGTGGATCTTTAGTGTACTTGTTTTTCACTGTAATTGTCAGCTGCTAATGCCTCCCACAGAGAGGAAACCTTGACCCAGGTTCAGCCTTTATTGACCTGACTCACTGAAACAGCACACACACCAGTGAGGCCTCTGATTTTGTAGCCCCGGGCAACTTAATTTCACCACACATATTGTACGGACACCCATATGAAAAGAGAGAAAAATTAGTACATTTTAGGGATAACTAAAAAAAACAAAAAAAGGGGGAGGCTGAGTACAGTTGTAACACTCTTTTCGGCAGCTATAAGTCATTTTTTGTGTTAGAGCCTATTAGTAGGTTGATTCTCAAAATATTGTGACAGAAGAGGAATCAGAGATAAACAGCAAAAACAAGGGTCACATAAATTACATAAAATATATAGTTTTTAGCTATAACTTGGTTTTTTTTTTGTGTGTGTGTGTTAGAGCTCCCAAACTTTGACACAAAGTAGGCTCCTACCTGGGGGAAATCTTAACAGGGGCCATATGGCCCATTGGATGTATATTTCTTGTCTTTGTTGACATGCTTTTCTGCAAATCAACATACACTATTTAAAAGGGACGTATTAACATACATGTGGTTGTTCAGTGTATCAGCTCATAAATGAACATATTTTTGCATATAAAATAATTTACTTTAAATAGGTTTAAACAATATTAGACATTGACAGAATATGTGAATACAAGTGGATATTTTAATTGTCAGTTTGTCTGTAAAGTGTATTTAAAGAGGTTTATATAAGATATTTTTTAAGATACTGCCCCCTTGGAGGGGTCATTGACTTCTTGCATTATATATAATATTATAGTCTTGTCATTTTCTGTGAAAATATATCAACAGTATGATTAAATAGTGCACATATATGTGTTTCTTATATCAAAAGCTGACCACTCTAAAATCTGTATCAGTACCGGTCTCAATAATCCCATATTGGTCTGACTATGGTCAAAACAATGAGAAAGTATTTGTGATTTTTTTTCATCTCTTATCTAATTTTTCATATATTTTGACCTAAAAGTGAATATTGTTATTTACTTCACATGACTTATTTTATCATTAACTGACTTTAATGGGTCAGTGTCTCACATGACATATGAAATGATCAAATTACTGTGTAATGACAATTAAGACATAGAAGCAAATTAATACAAAAACAAAATAATAAAACCCCAATTTCTACAAAAAATATCAGGCTGGTGTAAGGAAGGACAGGAAAGAGGAGGCCGTTTTAAAAAGAGTTTAAAAACAGTCAATGTGCTGTAAAATATGGATCCACAGTCTGAGGAGGCTGTGTGTGTGTGTGTGTGTGTGTGTGTGTGTGTGTGTGTCTTTAGTTTGCATGGTATCGGTGAGCAGTGAGGTGGATAATCCTCCAGACTGCTGAAAATGACTCTATTGATCGGTGCTTCTCACTCACAAGCCTTTAAGTACTGCAGTATTATACAGCTGAGCTGTCTGTCTGTTTACATGGAGTTTACATCTCAACTAGGACTGATGGGAACTATGCATGTGTTTACATTGCATCTGTGTGTGTGTGTGTGTGTGTGTGTGTGTGTGTGTGTGTGTGTGTGTGTGTGTGTGTGTCTGTGTGTGTGTGTGTGTGTGTGTGTGTGTGTGTGTGTCAGGCCCATAAAACAATGCCCTCTTAATTTAGTGTCAGATTTCCATTGTTCTTAAGTGGGAAATAATGAAGCATAAATCATCCATTAACTCTGTCAGTTCATCCAGCCTGTGCTCCATGCTCAGACTTTATTATCATGATGAGAGTTAGACGATAAATCTTTGGAGTTTGCTCTCTGTTGTGTTTCAGTAAAGTCATCTGTCGCCATCTAGTGGTACAGATTCCCAACAACCACAATTGTAGCTTGAAACTGCTTTATTGGTTTGTCAAACCACACAGTGCTTTCAGGCAGACCCTGACCTATGACCCCGACATAACTGGAAGATTTGGTTAAGTTGATTGTAGAATTTGGACACAGTAGTTAAACAAAACAAATCCAACCAAGGTCTGTTTATTAGCTTCAACCATTGTTAGAGTTTTTTTTCGTTTGATATTGTGTTTGATGCATCGTTTAATATGCAAGATGAATTTGGCTTGGATATTTGAGATACTTGTTTGTTTTATGTTTTTATTTTTGTAAAACATTTTGCTTCTGACATACTGGGGAGGCCATAGTTGACTTGATGAGCACACCTGTGTGTGTATTTGGGAGAGGAGCCACAGGTGAACAGGTAGACGGGAAGCGGTACAGTTTTTTGACCGATCAGTGACAGCCTTTTTGGTTTTATATTGTGCTGGAAAAGCTTATCGTGATCATGTTTTTCCTTTGTTTATTGTGAAATAAATACAGCAAAACTAACTTGGACTTTTATTTTTTGTACCAAAGGGGCAAGCGTGTCTCAAAGCCACAATCCTGAAGGACCGTGATTATATTTACAAAATAAGTCACCACAACCATATATAACATTATTTGTCAGCAGATGGAGTTGGTGTTGCTTGAATGAGCGAGAATTAATAAGAAGGCCTAAATGTTTAAATAATCTAATCATAGCAGCTGACAACTGTTACTTTTACATTACAATTTAGTGAACGCCATCTACAAATGAAGACCTCGAGAGATGCCTGAAAGTTCTGGGGGAAAAAAGCTGGACTGACTAACAGCAACCCTCTGACTCCCTCTGCTGGCAGAGAAAACAAACTGTCTCCACTGACTAATTCTTTCTTTTAGACATGAAACAACCTGGTGTATTTCATTTATTTATTTACTGATTTTATAAGAAGGCTTCTTAAACCAACTAATAATATTTTCATTTCTGTAGCCAAAAAGCTTTAAATATCACATTCTAATCAAACAAATTGTATGTTATTTTAATCCGATATGAGTGTGTGCACGTGAGTGCGTGCGTGTGTGTGTGTGTGTGTGTGTGTGTTCTGAAATGCACATAACTGAGTATGCAGTATAGCAGTGTAAAATATGGGCTAAGTCAAATTATTGGAGGACACAGACATACAGGTGTCCCCAGTGTAAAACAGTTAAGAGCATCTGTATGGCACTAAATAACAGGAAACTGGACCTGTGACTCCATGCAGGATCATCACAACTTGCACAATGTCAGTCTTTCAGCAAAGTGTTGTAAGATAGAAGGAATGAAAAACAATCAGCTTTAGCAAAAGGGGAAGTCTGCACTGCTGACTGCATAAACCACCACAGCGTGTTAAAGCAGACTCAGCAAAATCCAGGAACATCAACAAATGAGTTAACAACATTACTGTCAGCAAAGTAGTCTGATCTGAGCCCAGCTGTATAGTTAGAACTCAACATTTTTTTGCACAAAGTAGAAAATAGCTATATTTGTTATTTAATAAACTATTAGGTGTTTGTTGTTGATCAGTGGAATGCAGATCATGTATGTCAAAGCAACTTAATAATTATTTTCAAATTAATTTTCTTTATCTGAGTATTATGTATTTTCTTACCACGTTTGGAAGACTTTTGTGAATCCGGACCAACTTTGTTTCAACCTTTATCCCAGCATCTTTAACTTTTATAATACTGTATGTTATAACATGATATAAAATGGTAAATGTAGTCTTACTGTATGTTTTTATGTCAGATTATAAGCAGCTGTGGGAGAAATATTCAGAGCTTTCACTATATATTCAGCAGTGGTGGAATGTAATCCAGTACATTTACTCAAGTACTGTATTCAAGTATAACTGTAAGGTATCTGCACTTTTCTTGTGTATTTTCATTGACGCACTTTATACTTTGTACTTTTAACTGCACTGCATTTGACATTTGATGACGTTATTTGGTAATTTATTCTTATTTTAAAAAGTTTATTCTAGAGTGTGAACTAAAATAAGGTAATGAACCACATTACTCCACAGATCTACCTTTATCTTTTACAATTATTTTTATATTAATTGTTTTACTCGTCTGTAAAGCTTGAAATGGCCTTGTTTCTCCCTTCATAAGAGATTTTCATTCATTATATATTCCAGCAGGATCACAAAGGTCAGGTTTTATTTTATCAGTTCCTTATGTAGCCTACCGGTAAGAGTGTTTTCTGTTTTTATGTCCCTGAACTCTGGAACTCACTGCTTCTTCATATTAGAATGGGAAACTCTCTTTGTGTTTTAAAAAGGAAAATAAGATCTGGCTTTATAATCTGACTTTAGTTTTTAATTTGGAGTAATGCTATTGCCTCTTTAGGTTTTATTACTGGATTTATTTTTTTCCACATTTTTTTCATTCCTGTTTTTTGTTGTTTGATTGACTTTTTGATTGGTTTAAATTATTTGTTTATTGTTAATTATTGAAATGTATCTATTTTTTTTGTTTGGAAATGTATTTTCAAACATATAAAAAAAGAAAAACATCATACAAACAAGTAATATTTACAGAAATGGAAAGCACAAAGCAAAAGAAAGGTTGATACCTTGATACTTTATTCCTTGGTTTACGTTTGAAACAAAGGAGTGAAAAATTAACTTTTAAAACTTGATAAAAAAGTAAAAACTTGTTAATTCCCACCCTTTCTTATAAGTTATTAATTGATTATTAACCATTTTTGTAGCAGTCTGTAGTGTCGCAAAGCAACTAGAAAAGTGCTATATAAGTGCAGGTCCATTTAGCTTCCTAAATTTGTATAAATATACTAGTTATAGTCTGTCAAATAAAAATATGAATGAATTACCGATTTACATATCCTTACCAAAACCACACTTCATTACTACCTTATTTCTATATAACTTGTATTATATTTTAGCTTCTGTTTTCGCTGTTTTTTATTATCATTATTATTATTTTATCTCTCTCTTTGATTTTTGAGGTGTTGTTGTGATTTAAATTTAAATGTAAATTTTAAATTTGTTTTATTTTTAACCTTTATTGTGACGTTTTAGATGTCTTGTGTAAAGCTGTTTGAATTGCCTTGATGCTGAAATGTGTTATATAAATAAACTTGCCTTGCCTTATTGTTGCACTTTTTAGTCTTGCAAAACTGTATTTATTATTATATATATATTTTTTTCCATTCCTTTTTTGTCTGCATTGTTTCAGTTTTGCTGCACTAGGTGCTTTATAAATAAAGTGAAGTTGGGCTTCATATTAGAAATAACAATTCTGTGGGAGTGAACTGAAACAACAGCAAACACCCCTTGACTGCAAAAACCCTTTCAGGAAATACAGCAGAAAGTCTGCAGGTAAGAAGTCAGTGCACAGGAAGCAGGAAGTGGAGTAAAAGAGAAGCAGGTAGAGGAACAGGTGTACATGGGGCTTTTTGTGTGTCTCTGTCATTCTTTTGATCTCGGCACAGTCACGAGTTCACAATGTGATTTGATGAGTCACTGTTCACTTTGACCCTTCACCTTACTGTATTCATGATTCATGATGAGTCATTGTGTGTTGTACATGTCAGCTCATGTCCAGAATGCCCAGAGATTCCCACAGCACGTGCAGGTGACACACAGTCACACATTTATGTAATAATTACTCTGAGCATAGTAATAGTTGAGCATATTCTGAAGAAGTAATAGTGAAGTGATAAATATTCAGCGAGCAGACTTAATTTAAAAATGTATCTATCCCCTATCATAAATCATACATCTAGAAAACATATTTGTTCTTTTAATAACCCTTTATTCTTATTATTACACATTCTACATATTATTATTATTATTATCACATACATTTGTTGAATCACATGGTAACTTTAGGTTTGATTTTTTCTTTCTCTTTCCAACTGATAAAAACTCTTTTTGTTTTTGTTTCACATAGTAAGAAAAAAAACTATATCTGCCTCTACTACACTGTGAGCTGGATGGAGTGACATGACTGCAGAGCTTAGTTGTTTCTGCTTTAAAGAAACACCGCCTGTGTATAACAGCCCATTATGTTAATGTTATTTTACCGCTGGCACTCCTTTGTCATGTTTTCACTTGTCTGATCAGTGTTTTCATTAATTTTACGGTTACTACGGAGAGAAACACTGAGGTGGGATTTGGATGATTTTCATTCAACTCTGTTCCTTCTGTGTACCCTATTCCAGTAAAGTGACAAAAAAACATCTTAATCTCATGATTTTGGGCCATTTTGCTTGCATGACATGAAAACAAGCAGAAAAATAAACTTTTAGGCATTTATTTTATCACACTTTGTCTATTTGTGCCTATATTAAATGCACAGCATAATGCCATATTGCCTATTCCTGTCTTATGTTAGCACAGTTCCTTCCTCACTTAAACAGCATCATATTTGTACATATTGTTTCTACTGTTTATATTTTTGTATGTTGACTTTGTTTTATTGTTCTTATTTTCTATTTATGCTGCTGTTTTTGACTCTCAGTACTTGCCTTAATTTCTATTTCTATTTTTAGTGCTCTGTTTGTTCTTATGCACCAATAAAAGCAAATTCCTTGTATGTGGAAAAACTACTTGGCATAAAAAATATTCTGAATAAACATAACATTTTCAAAAACATGTCATAAAAAAATTGTCTTAATATAAGTCATCAACTGGGGAAGTTTCGAAGAGATATTTAATAATTTGACCATATTCACCTGTAGTTTCTCCCCTAAAAATGTACGGAATTGTTAAACAGTCATTTAAAAAAAAAAAACAGGTCTTATGGGAAACAGACTGTAGCAAGTTACACAGTGGCAAAGCATTAAACTAAATCCTTCTTCTCCAAAAACCACAATGACAAAACATTCATAAAGATGACTCAGGTCACATTTTTAAAAGCCCAGAAAAAGCCAGCTGGTATGCACCGCAGAAAAACACTGATTACACACACAAAAATCCAGGATCATTTTTTACTCTTGCACGTGCAGTTCCTCCCTCCCTGTTTCTACTGCTGCTAGTACAATAATTAGTTGTTCCACATATTAGAAGTGTGTTTCTGTACTGTCTTGTTTCGGATTTTCGTGTCAGTTACCGTAATGATATTGAGTTGTGCCGGTTTCATCTGACTGGTTTCCTGTAAAAACTACTCAGTCCTACTCATTCCATTCAGATAACACACATATCTGCATTTACTCAGAAATATTTGCCTGGTGTTTCCTGTCAATGTCCAACATGAATAATCCACTTTTAAACATCTTTGCAATATCAGCTTGATTGAACTTTATCAAATTATATTTTGTCTATAAATCTATGCACTAACTTAACGATCAAATTATAATACTTGCATGCAAAAAGGTCATAACAAGGAACTGGATGACTTGTGGTCACTTACAGCCGGGACAGTGGCTGGACATTGTGGAGGAAATCCACTCAATGGAAAACCTAGCCCGTAATTTAAGGACAAGTATAGCAATCTTTGAGCAACACTGGTGAAAATGGACTTCATATAAAGGAGTTGACAGGTCATAAAGTGGACCTTGATCAACAATTGAAAGGATCTATGGTGCAATGAGAAAGTAGCGCCCCCTTATGTTCTGTTTGTTTTGTACTAAGGTTTGGAAGTTTTCTAATACACTTGAAATACTAAATTCTCTGTCCTGATACACAAAGCTTTGTGCAAATGTGTGTGGCTGCTTTGTTTTCCCTTGGTCTCCATCCTGCTGTGCGCATTCCTTTCCTCCATTCATCTGCCTTATTATGGTTCAAACAGAGGTCTTGTTTTCACTCTGCCTTCAAAGTTAACTGTGATCAGCAGGCTACATGCATAAAATGTATTTAGAATGAGCTGTGGGTGTGAATGTGGCCTGTGTGGTTTGTTGTCCTTTCTACAATCTTTCCATTCTTGCTTCATAAACTGATATTCAGATGCAAGCTATTCTCAGTTCGTGTTAAATACCTACATCTAGTTCATGATAATAAACTATTTGCATGATATGTTGCCCAACATTTCATGTTGGGCAACTTGACAGTAAAAATGTGCTGAGAGAAAAAGCCTGAGCTTCCCTGTATAACTGGTCACACAGACGGAACAATGGGAGGTAAAACAAGCCTGGAGTTTCCCTCAGGCCCCCAGAACATCACGTTCAACTGCATGTTTGTTTTTAAAGGGATAGGTCGCGGCCTCTCGCAAAGTCTCGCGGCCTTATCGAGAACTTGGAGTCCTTCCATTTTTTATATGCAGAGGAACTGAATGAGTGATTTGATACGGGGTTATTAAAGGCACTGCAGCAGAATCAGTGGGAGTTTCATGCTCTTCTCATTCACTGTGTTAAGAAATAGCTGTTGAGCAGTTAGTTTAAGGCGAAACACTACATAGATTTTTCATGCACTGGTCAATTTATAGGTTTTGGGGCGATTTTTCTCCCATTACATGACTTCTTTCAGAATACTGGAAAGAAAACATCCAAAACAAACATTTTTGTGTCTTTTTTATTATATTTGATCCATTTGCGATTGTAGATTTCTCCTAAATTCACTTAAAGTTAGCGGTCTGTTGCAGCGTGTAGCACAGTAAATGTAATCACCCCCTCTACAGCACAATATTATGCATTTTAGATGTTCTATCTTGTTGTTGCTATGAATAGGATTCAATATTTTGTCTTTATATCATCATTTCCATTAAGAATGCATGAAATCTTTAAAGGTCGATTTCTCGAAATGAGGTTTTTCTCCTTTTCTGAGCCATAAATCTCAACTTCAACTCCACTTACAGACACCAAACTCACCAGTTTTGCTCCTAACTATATTCTGAAGGTCTTTACATTTTGGGTTTGTCTATATATCATTCATACCCTGATTTATAGAATATTTTGTTCCTAAAAACATGGAGGGAAATAGATTTTTAATGGCTTTTGACAGTATTTTCTGATTTATGAAATGAAAAAAGGAGATATCCCAATTCCCTTCTGGAAAAAAAAACTTTGAATCTAATATATCAACAAAATAAAATAATAACTTTGACATGTGCTTTATGCAATGTTCAGATTTACTGCATGTCCTGCAAATGTGTGCATATTGAGTCCACACCTCATATGGATGTCTAAACATACAATTACAGAAAACTTGTAATGCAACAAAATATTGCCTTAATGTAAATAACAAACTGGGTAAGTTCCATGTTGATATCTATAAGTTAAAAGATTTACCCTATTCACCTGCAGTGTATCCTTTAAATGATTTTTCCACAATATAATTAGTTTATGCATGGAGGTACGACTTATCTCTGACATAAAGAATAAAAGCTGTCAATGATAAACTTGACTTTATGGTCAAGAAGTGCATTTGTTAAAGGGAAACTCCACTGCAGGACTGCTGGTTATCTGCTGTGATCTTCAGACCATTTCATGGTATGATAAAGAAACTGAAATCACACAGCAATCACAGTTGAAGTTTTGGAGGAAACTCCCGCAGCCCCCCGCCTGCACATCTCCCCACTGACTCAAACGCTGAGGGTCTGCAGAGCAACATGTCCTTTCGCTCCGGTGATTAAGCAGCGACATGCTCACCAAGGTGCAGTTTTAGGACTTTCCATTCAGCCATCCTTCGTGAACAGAAAGTCTGAAATGCGACAACAATTGTGCAACTGTATAACACGTAGTCTGTGCTTCAAGGTGTTCTAATTAGCTTTAGTTTACTTGTCCTTCTTAAAGAAAAACATAATAATGTAGAAATAAATAGAAAAAATGCACACAAAAATGTAAATTCTATATATGTATTTTATCATTTATTTAGGAATTTCTGTCTTTCTTTTCATTTTTTCCTACATTTTATTCATTTATTAAGTTATTTCCATATCTATTTTTACATTTCAACATGTATTTATTTATTTCTACATTTACTCCTAGATGTATTTATTTATATTTTTCATCTCTCATAAGGAAGCTGGTTAATAGTTAAAAAATCAATTAATAACTTATGGAGAAGGGTGAAAATTAATAAGTTTGTACTTCTTCTGCCTTCTTTTCAATAGCATCAAGTGGTTGACCTTTTTTTGCTTTATGCTTTTCATATCTGTAAATATTACTACATGATCATTCATTTTCCAACAAAACTAGAGCCCAACTCATATAATGGTCTGCCAAAAATATATAATACAGAAAAAGATGCTTTGGTAATTTAGAAATGGTGTAATCAAACAGTTTGTCCTGCAGAGCATGAACATGACGCTGGCAAACATCAACAATGGACAAGAGCTTAAATTCAATGGAGCAAAAATACAGCTTGACACCATTATGACCATGCAAAGGTACTCAAAAGGCTGTTTTGTTAAACAAATAACTTTCTCAAAGCATATTAAACATAATACATTGTCAACACCATCACCATCTTTGGAGAAGTAGTGCCACACTCTACTGCCTTTTTGCTGTCACTTTTTGCCATTTTAGGTGATAAAGGAAATAACATTTTTATTCCAGAGCTCTGCTGGACCAACCATGTGATGATGAGACCATTTCTAAATCACCACAAGCTTTGTTTACCGCATTATATGTTCTGTAAAAAATGTTTTTTATATCAAGGCATAT